>NW_026607578.1:0-300000 GCF_029499605.1 Hyla sarda | reverse complement strand
TTAAAAAAAAAAAAGAGAAGTTTTCCAGGTCCTTATACGGCAAGGACTGAAGGTCAAGCCATCCAAGTGTCACCTGTTAAAGCCACAAGTGCACTATCTAGGACATGTCGTAACTGCTGATGGTGTCCAACCTGCCTACGCCAATAGCCTACGCCAGGCGTAATAGCCTACGCCAGCCGTCATCTTCGAGGCGCGGAAAGGAACGATGACAACTATAGCTCTTTCAAGTTGGAGCTCTTGGCCCTGGTCTGGGCCATCACTGAAAAATTCAAGGATTATCTGGCGGCCACCCCCTTCACGGTCTATACGGACAACAATCCCTTGGCCCACTTGAACGCTGCTAAGTTGGGGGCTATTGAACAGTGCTGGGCCTCCCGGCTGGCCAATTATAACTTCAGTATTAAGTACTGCAGTGGAAAATCCAATGTCAATGCGGATGCTCTCTCCCGGATGGCCCCAGGTGAAGAACCCCCTGCAGGGGACGAATGGGAAGATGTGGAAATGCCACCCTTCTACCAACGGTTCATGAGCCAGAATGCTCTAACGGCCCAAGAGGGTGACAAACCCGGACCTCTGGAAGTCCCTGAAGACCAATACACGTGGAAGACTCTGCAGGATGAAAGCTGGGTCATAGGGGACCTCTTGAATTACTGCCTCCACAAGAAGGTGCCCACTCGACTCCACAAGCAGCAAGGGGACTTTGAACTGAGACAGTTGTGGCGACAGCGAAATCGCCTATTCCTCCATAAGGGGCTGCAATACAGAAACTCATTGGACCCGGTGTCTGGAGAACGGGTGCATCAAATTGTAATCCCCAGAAGAGATGCAGCTATGGTCCTGAATGCATATCACGACCAGTCGGGGCATTTTGGAATCCATTAGTCAGAGGCCACTATTCGCCGAAGATTTTATTGGATAGGAATGCGAGGAGACATCGAAATATGGTGTGCTGAATGCACCACGTGCAATGTCATCAGGAACCCCAAAAAAGATGCAAGAGCACCCTTGCACCCCATCCATACTGAGAGGCCTAATCAAATGGTTGCCCTTGACCATGTGAAGCTGACCCCCACTGGATCTGGCTATTGCTATCCCTTGACCATGGTGGAACATTACTCTAAGTGGGTGGTTGTTGTTCCCGTCAAGGATCTGACCGCCAAGACGGCAGCATAACTCTTCTACAGCCACTGGATCCAGCCCTTGGGGTGTCCCGAAGCAGTCCTCACTGATCGAGGGACGGCCTTCGAAGCTCAGTTGTTCCAGGAACTCTGCCAGCTGCATGATTGTAAGAAGCTCGGAACGATAGCTTACCATCCTCAAGGAAATGGGCTCTGTGAAATGATCAACCAGGTGTTTATCCATATGCTCCGAGCAGCTTCTGTCTCGAAACACGAAGAGTGGCCCCGACTACTGCCTGAGTTATTGGAAATCTACAACAACACTACTCATTGTTCTACAGGGTATACCCCCTTCTTTCTCATGATGGGAAGACATGGTCAATTGCCGAAGGACAGAACTTTTGGGCTACAGGCCCCTTTCAATAACTCCCCTCAAGTCTTGCAGGACTGGGTCTCTGAACATCGCAGGAGAATCAAAGAAGCCCGAGACATTGTGGAGAAAAAATGGGCGAAGCCCAGGGCCGACAGCAAAAAAAGTCGGCATGCCTCGGCTCAACCCCTGCAGCTGGGAGACAAAGTTTGGCTCAGGAAATTCCCAAGAACTCATGAGCTGTATTCTCTATGGGAAACAGAACCCTATACTATTACAGCAATTCCTTATCCCGACACAGATGTGTATGAGATACAGAAAAAAGGGTTTGAGCCACAGGTGGTCCACCAAAACCGAATAAAAGTGTGCTTGAAGGAAGACTTACCGGGACCCCCTCCTCCTGCACTTCTCCCTACTCCTCCTCCAGCCAGGCCAGCCAGGGAATATGTACCAGGAGAAGGAATTCATCCCAGTATGGACGTTCCTTTATTCTCTTCTCACCAACCTGTCATGTATTGGGGTATGCCATGTTCAGCTGCAAGCCAGCCGCCCCTTGTTGCTCCACCTAGCCAGCCTCCACTGGTTGCTCCGCCCAGCCAGCTACCAATAGCTGCTCCATCCAGTCAGCCACCATTGGTTGCTTCCCCCAGCACCAGTCCTGCTCCTGTGGCTACTCCAAGTCCTGCTACACCTTCTCTACCTGACTTCAGAGAATCTCCCAGTCCAACCAAAGATGTTGCTCCTGTGTCCAGCCTTCAAGCTGGTCCCTCGGGGACTGAAGTTTCTGCAGAATCTCTATGTGAAGAGACTCCTGCCAGCCTGGGGGTGATGTTGCGAGAGTCTCAAAGGACTACTCAGGGTGAACTACCCTTAAGGTATTAAGACTAACTTTTAAGCAGTACGTGCACACATAGTACCTCAAATAGCTCACTTAAATGTACTTATCTCAGTCTTCTTCAATACACAAAGTAAAATAAAAATATGTCTCACACTCAAGAAACACTTTAGGAATTGTAGCCTATTGAAATTCTATTCCTGCCACTGTTAGGTACACTAATCTCTCTTTTCTTTATTACGTGTATGAAATGCTCTACCTGGCCAGTAGATGCTCTTGAGTGCTAAAATTAAACACATATTTCTAAAGGTAACCTAGGTAAGGGTATACTGTTGTGTTCTAGAGGTAAGAAGCGTGTAGCCAATAGACCCTGGTGGCTAAACTTATTGGTAGATAGCCTCAGGCAAGCCAATATAACTTTTGTGTACTAACAGGTGACTCATCGTGGCAAAACAAAAGAAAATGTGGTGAGATTTCAA
The DNA here is from genome assembly GCF_029499605.1 of Hyla sarda. NCBI lineage: Eukaryota > Metazoa > Chordata > Amphibia > Anura > Hylidae > Hyla > Hyla sarda. The sequence continues at coordinate 297,198 of NW_026607578.1, read as the reverse complement.
AAATGTCTAGACAGCTTGAGACTAAATGTATAGAGAGCTCTGTATAAAAATCCAGGGAGCTTGAGACTAAATGTTAGACAGCTTCATCAATGTCTAGTGAGCTTTATCAACGTCTAGTTAGCCTCATAAATGTATAGAAAGAGCTATAAAGATGTCTAAGGAGCTAGAGACTAAATGTTAGATAGCTTCATAATTGTTTAGTAAGAATACTAGGCAAATTAAAAGAAAATGTCAGGATGTATAGACTGTTTAATAATTCTGTCCTTGTCCTAGTCCCTCTGCCTTAGGGGACAGGAATCGGGGTCATCTTTTTTCAAGTAAGGGGGTTTGTGGTGTCCTGGCACGTATTTCATACTGTGCCTTGTTTGGGGGGCCCCAAAGTCACAGTCCCTAGGACTGTCAGGGTCCGCTTCCCTAGTTATACCCTAGTCACCCCTTAGTAAGTTAACTCCATAAGGACACATGACGTACTGGAACGTCATGTGTCCGCTCCCGATCTATAATAGCGGGTCGGGCCGTGGCTAATAGCGCACGGCATTGATCGCGGTGCCGCACGCTATTAACCCTTTAGACGCGGCGTTCAAAGTTGAACGCCGCGTCTAAAGTGAAAGTGAAAGTATGCCGGTTAGCTCAGTGGGCTGTTCAGGATAGCCGCGGCAAAATTGCGGCATCCCGAACAGCTTACAGGACAGCAGGAGGCTCCCTACCTGCCTCCTCGCTGTCCGATCGCCGAATGACTGCTCAGTGCCCGACATCCAGGAAGGAGCAGTCAAGCGGCAGAATCATCGATCACTGGTTTCCTATGAGAAACCAGTGATCAATGTAATAGATCAGTGTGTGCAGTGTTATAGGTCCCTATGGGAGCTATAACACTGCAAAAAAAAAAGTGGGAAAAAAAGTGAATAAAGATCATTTAACCCCTTCCCTATTAAAAGTTTGAATCACCCCCCTTTTCCCATAAAAAAAAAAAAAACACAGTGTAAATAAAAATAAACATATATGGTATCGCCGCGTGCGGAAATATCTGAATTATAAAATATATCGTTAATTAAACCGCATGGTCAATGGTGTACGTGCAAAAAAATTCCTAAATCCAAAATAGTGAATTTTTGGTCACTTTTTATATCATGAAAAAATGAATAAAAAGTGATCAATAAGTCCTATCAATGCAAAAATGGTACCGCTAAAAACTTCAGATCACGGCGCAAAAATTAAGCCCTCATACGGCCCCATATGCGCAAAAATAAAAAAGTTATAGGGATCAGAAAATGACAATTTTAAACGTATTAATTTTCTTGCATGTAGTTATGACTTTTTCCAGAAGTGCGACAAAATCAAACCTATATAAGTAGGGTATCATTTTAATCGTATGGACCTACAGAATTAAGATAATGTGTCATTTTTACCAAAAAATTTACTACGTAGAAACGGAAGCCACCAAAAGATACAAAACAGCGTTTTTTTATTTATTTTGTCTCACAATGATTTTTTTTTCCATTTCAGCGTAGATTTTTGGGCAGAATGACTGACGTAATTACAAAGTAGAATTAGTGGTGCAAAAAATATGGATTTTTTTAAAGGCAAGGAGGAAAAAACAAAAATGCAAAAATGGAAAAACCCTCGGTCCTTAAGGGGTTAATATTTATAACCATTATCATTGTATATATGTATATTGTATTATTCACTTGTTTGGCGTCGCAGGACCTTAGGTCATGTGACCCGTTACTTAGAACTCTATGGTATGTTGAAGGACCTTAGGTGGTTCTTGTGTCACATGTTCACCCACAATGCCTTGTAACGGTGAGTGACAGTTGCTATGGACCAATCCAAAATGGCCAGCCCCTGCCCATATAAGGGAGCTGCGGACATTATTCGCTCTCTTGGGTTGCTGTCACTGAACGAGGTAGGACCTCCGCAACTTTCAAGTACGTTTTCTAGGCCAAAGCCTTGCGGCCTCGGCCTATACCAAAGCGGTTATACTTCAATCATTCACCGCTACTCTCTGCAATATCACTGGACCTAAATGCACCCCTAAATCCAGCGGATCTATGCTACGGAATCTTCTAATAGGTAAATTGAGCTTATCTGATCCCAACCAACTGTCAGTTGCTGATCAACTAGAAATAGAATCTGTTATCTGGACTGTTATTGCTATTGCCTGCTTCAGAAAATCTTCAGTAAATGTTCCTGCAAGTTTTCCGTTAAACAGTGGTTGTGAACAATCCATTTACTATCGCTCTTGGGAAGGGTGGCGATAGGCCCTAGCAACATTACAGTATTTAACCCTCACCCTGGCATCACGAGTGACAAGGGTTAACAGCGCCCTTTATTATCCCTAACAGGAACACCCCAACTACCCTACATCCCCACCAAGGCACCACAATTGCTTTTTACAAATAAGTAACGCAGATCATAAATCAATAAAAGGAGAGTTCAGGAGAGAACATTCACATCCCCTTGTTGAATTAATGAGAGGGCCCCATGTCCCTAAACCCATGACAAAAATGTATAAAATGTTGATGCTATCAAGGTTAGATGGGAAAGGGACTTGGGGGGGTTTATATTCAGATTCATGGGGCAGAGCCATTGTAAACATGAAATGTACATGATATAATAAGGCCCATGTAATGGTACAGTCTAAGATTTCGTATAGGATGTATTATACTCCATGGGGATTGAAGCGTATGGGCCTCAGACAGGATGCAAGCTGTCCAAAATGTCAGATGGAGGATGCTAACTTTTTGTATCTTATATGGAATTATTCCTATATTCATACATTTTGGAATCATCGATGTTATTGAAAAAAGGTATAACATTAAGATCGAACGAGACCCTTAGATGCTTATCCTTGGAGATGTCGGGGAATCTATATATAAGAAAAGTTTAATTAGACTATTTCCTTATGCAGAGGTGCTGTCCGGGCATGCTGGGAGTTGTGGTTTTGCAGCGGTTGGGGGTTCACAGCTTAGAGACCACTGCTATAGAGGGTGCAAATGTATCTGAGCCCTGGAACTCAAATAATGTGAAATATGAGATGATCAAAATGGAGCCCCTGCGCTAATTACTTGGGTTCTGGGGTCTGTAAGGTCCATAGTAGAAACATCAGGTTCTGTCCATAGCAGATACTAAATCATGGCAGCTCTAAGAAACAAGCAGTCATCGTGACATCAGACATGTGATGTCATAGACAGCTGGAGTCCTGACATTCCACTGACAGCCGCCCGAGCCTTCATTCTGTAGATTGGTTCAGTGCGATTAGCAACTTCTATTTCTTCTTCTTGACTGAGATGGAGCTAAAAGGTTTGGGGTTCGTCCCCCTTCTGTTGGCGTTTTGGTGTGCGGCCTGGCTTGCCACCAGCTACATCGTGACGGTCGTCCTCGGCCATGCCGCCTCGCCACTGATGCACATCAGGTAAGATAAACAAGCACAAGATTCTTATTTCATGGGTTGGGAGTGAGGAAATATCCACAATAACATTGGTTTCTTTTCCTTCACAGTGACGTGGGAAATTTCTTTCCCGAAAACATATTATTGAGAATTGGATTCATAGGGACATCCATTGGCACTTTGGTACTAACCTTTCTTATTTATAAGTATATGGTTATGCATACTGAAGAGTTCAGGGGTCATCAGGTCCTGATCCAGAGGATCCTGCTGGCCATTGTGTGGGCCTCCTGTTTTGGTACAGCTGTCATGCATGTATTGTCCCCCGAAGAATATCCCAGGATACACTTTGTCAGCACGATAATTTCCATTACATGTGAAGCCTTATACTACCTTGGGCAGTCCATCCAGATGTATAAAATACCAGGAGCAAAAAAAGTCATCCACCATAGTAGATGCACCTGCTGTGGCCTGACTTTTACCTGCGCAATTTTCTACTTTGGATATAAAACATTACAGGAATTATTCTATGATGATGAAGACTGGGACGAGATCCGTGAAATCACCACCATAATCATCGAGTGGGTGATGCTTCTACTGATCCTGATAAACACCGTGACCTATTATTCCACCATGCAGAGGTTAATGTTAACCGTCTCCAGGAACAGCTGCAAACTCTCTCTTAGAGTAAGAATTGATGACTTCGGGGTGTAGACCACCACGGGGGCCATCAAGTGGACTTCTGGGAGAGATACTGCACAGGACACGGGAAAACCATAAAAAAAATAATATGAGCTGGTAATATTACCTATACAAAAAAATAATATGAGCTGGTAATATTACCTATACAAAAAAATAATATGAGCTGGTAATATTACCTATACAAAAAAATAATATGAGCTGGTGATATTACCTATACAAAAAAATAAAAAAATTAAAAAAAAATATTAGTGTGTGACGTGTAATACCTACCGTATTTACTCGAGTATAAGCCGAGTTTTTCAGCACCATTTTTCGTGCTGAAAACGCCCCCCTCGGCTTATACTCGAGTGATCTCTCCGCCTGTCAATCCCTTTTCAGTGGTCTTCAACCTGCGGACCTCCAGATGTTGTAAAACTACAACTCCCAGCATGCCCAGACAGCCATCGGCTGTCTGGGCATGCTGGGTGTTGTAGTTTTGAAACATCTGGAGGTCCGCAGGTTGAAGACCACTTCGGCCTTCGTCATCATCCAGGCCCCCCCCCCCCCTCTTTTGTTTTGTACTCACCCCCCCAGTTTGGGTGAGCTGGTCCGGGCCATCTATGCTGCAGGGACCATCCGGTGGGGAGGGATACTCGTTCCGGGCTGTCCATTTTCACCGGAGGGCCCTCTTCATGCGCAACGTCCCTGTGCGTCGTCATCAAGGCAACATCACTAGGACCAGCTCACCCTAACTTCCTGCCAAGGGGAGGTGAGTACAAAACAAAAAGGCCACAGTGGTCTTCAACCTGCGGACCTCCAGAGGTTTCAAAACTACAACTCCCAGCATGCCCGGACAGCCGATAGCTGTCTGGGCATGCTGGGAGTTGTGGTTCTACAACATCTGGAGGTCCGCAGGTTGAAGACCACTGATGAAGGGATTGACAGGCGGTGATGATGAAGGGGAGGGGGATGATGATTAAGGGGGGGATGATGATGATGGCCGCAGTGGTATTCAACCTGCGGACCTCCAGAGGTTTCAAAACTACAACTCCCAGCATGCCCAGACAGCCGATGGCTGTCCGGGCATGCTGGGGGTTGTAGTTTTGCAACATCTAGAGGTCCGCAGGTTGAAAACCACTGATGAAGGGATTGACAGGCGATGATGATGAAGGGGGGGGGGGGGATGATGACGGGGGTCTGGATGATTACATGGGGGGATGAGGTATTTCCCACCCTAGGCTTATAGTCGAGTCAATAACTTATTTTTATTTTTTTATTTTTTTTTATTAAAAACATCCCAGAGTTATTAATACTTAAAGTGACAGTGATCAGAATTGCAAAAAATGCTCCCGTTCTTAGGGTTATAATGGGCTCCGTCCCCAAGGAGTTAAGAGGGAAAAACATGATATATATTTAACCCCAACCTAAATGTACCTTATTTTTATTTTCTACCTAAGGTACATAAAGACCGAAAAAAATACATCAGAGGAACTTCATTTTGGAGGCAATTAACTCCTTCCCGACCTATGACATACCTGTACGTCATGGGTGGCAAGGTGTTCCCGACCCATGACATACAGGTACGTCATGAACATTTTTGCCGCTACTCGCGGCATCCCGCAGCGCCCGGAAAGATCATGGCTATCACTGATAGCCAGCCATCTTACCATGCGACCACGGGGGGTTTCATCCCCCACCCCCCCCAGCGATCGCTGCTATCAGCTGGTCAAATCTGACTAGCTGATAGCAGCGTTTCGCTATCAGAATACTTAGCAGCGCGGTGTGTGAGTCCCGATCACGGGGAGCGGGACACACACCGCTCTGCTAAGTGTCCCTGACCTGTCCCCCGGCGTCACTTACCCGTCCGAGCAGTGTCCCGAGCGGTCCCGGGGCGAGCGGCGTCCTCCATGCGGTCCCGGCGGCGCTGCGTCCCGGAGGTGAGTTTCAAAACTGGGAGTTTCAAAACTGCAACTCCCAGCATGCCCAGACAGCCTTTGGCTTTCTGGGCATGCTGGGAGTTGTAGTTTTGCAACATCTGGAGGTCCTCAGTTTGGAGACCACTGTATAATGGTCTCCAATCTGTGCTCTTCCAGATGTTGCAAAACTACAAATCTCAGCATGCTCAGTCTGTCCAGGCATGCTGGGAGTTGTAGTTCTCTAACATCTGGAAGAGCACAGATTGGAGACCATTATACAGTGGTCTCCAAACTGTGGACCTCCAGATGTTGCAAAACTACAACTCCCAGCATGCCCAGACTGCCCAAGCATACTGGAAGTTGTAGTTCGGCAACATCTGATCCTTCAGATATTGCCGAACTACAACTTCCAGCATGCCTGGGCAGTCTGGGCATGCTGGGAGTTGTAGTTTTGCAACAACTGGAGGCACACTAGTTGGGAAACATTGTCCGTTTCCTACCTCAGTGCCTCCAGCTGTTGCAATTGTTGCAAAACTATAACTCCCAGCATGCACTGACAGACCATGCATGCTGGGAGTTGTAGTTTTGCAACAGCTGGAGGCACACTGGTTTGGAAACACTAAGTTTGGTTGCAAAACACTTGAAAGTTTATTACTTAACTTAGTGTTTCCAAACCAGTGTTCCTCCAGCTGTTGCAAAACTACAACTCCCAGCATGCACGGACAGCCAAAGGGCATGCTCAGAGTTTGCAACAGCTGGATGTTTGCCTCCTCCCCCCAATGTGAATGTACAGGGTACACTCACATGGGCGGAGGTTTACAGTGAGTGCTGCAAGTTTGAGATGGCGCAAATTTTGCGCTGCAGCTCAAACTTCCAGCGGCAAACTTGCTGTGAACCTCTGCCCATGTGACTGTACCCTAAAAACACTACACTACACTAACACTAACCTAAAATAAAAAGTAAAAAACACTACATATACACATACCCCTACACAGCCCCCCCTCCCCAAAAAAATGAAAAACGTCTGGTACGCTACTGTTTCCAAAACGGAGCCTCCAGCTGTTGCAAAATAATAACTCCCAGTATTGCCAGACAGCCATTGACTGTCCAGGCATGCTGGGAGTTTTGCAACAGCTGGAGGCACCCTGTTTGGGAATCATTGGCATAGAATACCCCTATGTCCACCCCTATGCAAATCCCTAATTCAGGCCTCAAATGCGCATGGCGCTCTCTAACTTTGGAGCCCTGTCGTATTTCAGGGCAACAGTTTTGGGACACATATGGGGTATCGCCGTACTCAAGAGAAATTGCCTTACAAATTTTGGGGGGCTTTTTCTTCTTTAACCCCTTATGAAAAGGTGAAATTGGGGTCTACACCAGCATGTTAGAGTAAAAAAATAAATTATTTACACTGACATGCTGGTGTTGCCCTATACTTTTCATTTTCACAAGAGGTAAAAGGGAAAAAAGACCCTCTAAATTTGTAATGCAATTTCTCCTGAGTACGGAGATACCCCATATGTGGGCGCAAAGTGCTCTGGGGGCGCACAGCAAGGCCCAGAAGGGAGAGTGCGCCATGTACATTTGAGGCGATTTGCACAGGGGTGGCTGATTGTTACAGCAGTTCTGACAAACGCAAAACAATAAATATCCATATATGACCCCATTTTGGAAACTACACCCTTCACGGAATGTAATAAGGGGTACAGTGAGCATTTACACCCCACTGGTGTATGCTAGATTTTTGGAACAGTGGTCTGTGAAAATGAAAAATAAAATTTTTGATTTGCACAGTCCACTGTTTCAAATATCTGTCAAACGCCAATGGGGTGTAAATGCTCACTGCGCCCCTTATTAAATTCTATGAGGGGTATTGTTTCCAAAATGGGGTCACATGTGGGGGGGTCCCCTGTTCTGGCACCATAGGGGCTTCCTAAATGGGACATGCCCCCCAAAAACCCTTTCAGAAAAACTCACTCTCCAAAATCCCATTGTCGCTCCTTCCCTTTTGAGCCCTCTACTGCGCCCGCCGAACACTTTACATATGCATATGAGGTATTTCCTTACTCGAGAGAAATTGGGTTACAAATTTTAGGGTGATTTCTCTCCTTTTACCCCTTGTAAAAATTCAAAAATTGGGTCTACAAGAAAATGTGTAAAAAATGAAGATTTAGAATTTTCTCCTTCACTTTGCTGCTATTCCTGTGAAACACCTAAAGGGTTAAAACACTTACTGAATGTCATTTTGAATACTTTGGGGGGTGCAGTTTTTATAATGGGGTCATTTATGGGGTATTTCTAATATGAAGACCCTTAAAATCCACTTCCAACCTGAACTGGGCCCTGAAAAATTACGATTTTGAAAATCTTGAGAAAAATTGGAAAATTGCTGCGGAACTTTGAAACCCTCTGGTGTCTTCCAAAAGTAAAAACTTGTCAATTTTTTTATGCAGACACAAAGTAGACATATTGTATATGTGAATCAATATGTAATTTATTTGGAATATCCATTTTCCTTTCAAGCAGAGACTTTCAAAGTTAGAAAAATGCTAAATTTCCAAAATTTTCATGAAATTTTTAGATTTTTTACCAAGAAAGGATGAAAATATCAGTGAAATTTTACCAATAACATAAAGTAGAATATGTCACGAAAAAACAATCTCGGAATCAGAATGATAAGTAAAAGCATTCCAGAGTTATTAATGTTTAAAGTGACAGTGGTCAGATTTTCAAAAAATGCCCAGGTCCTGAAGGTGAAAATGGGCTAGATCATGAAGGGCTTAAAGGAGTAGTCCAGTGCTGAAAAACATCCCCTATCCCAAGGGTAGGGGATAAGTTTCAGATTGCGGGGGAGGGGTCTGACCGCTGGGGGCCCCCGCGATCTCCTGTACGGGGCCCTGGCTCGCTGGCCAGATAGCGCGTGTTGACCACCAGACGAAGCGGCAGCCGACACGCCCCTTCAAAAAAAGCGCTATGGCAGAGCCAGAGATTGCCAAAGGCAGAGCTGCATCAGTCCCCCCAAAACATTTGAGTTCCTGGATTTAAATATCTATATTCAGGATGGCTGTTCGCATACTGACACCTATTTTAAGGAACTACCTCGACTTTAACAGTTGCCATCGGAAACAATGGAAGAAGAACATTCCATTCGGTCAAATGAAAAGAATCCGGAGGAATTGTTCTTCCACACACAAATGCCAGCAACAACTAGATAACCTGGAGGATCGTTTTATACAAAAAGTGTATCCCAAACCCCTTATACAAGGAGCACGCCAGAGAGTGGACGAATTAGAACAAAGTGCTTGCTTGGAAAATAATAAACAGGGTAATGCAGAGGGAGGTTATAATGATGAATTTGATTCTGGTTTTCTAACTACCGTATATACTCGAGTATAAGCCGACCAGAATATAAGCAGAGGCCCCTAATTTTACCCCCCCAAAAATAAAAATAAAAAAATAAAAATAAAAATAAGTTATTGACTCGACTATAAGCCTAGGGTGGGAAATACCTCATCCCCCCATGTAATCATCCAGACCCCCGTCATTATCCCCCCCCCCCCCCTTCATCATTACCACCTGTCGATCCTTTCATCAGTGGTTTTCAACCTGCGGACCTCTAGATGTTGCAAAACTACAACCCCCAGCATGCCCATATGCCCCACCATGCCATCGGCTGTCTGGGCATGCTGGGAGTTGTAGTTTTGAAACCTCTGGAGGTCCGCAGGTTGAAGACCACTGCGGCCTTCATCATCATCCCCCCCTTAATCATCATCCCCCTCCCTTTCATCATCACCGCCTGTCAATCCCTTCATCAGTGGTCTTCAACCTGCGGACCTCCAGATGTTGCAGAACCACAACTCCCAGCATGCCCAGACAGCTATCGGCTGTCCGGGCATGCTGGGAGTTGTAGTTTTGAAACCTCTGGAGGTCCGCAGGTTGAAGACCACTGTGGCCTTTTTGTTTTGTACTCACCTCCCCTTGGCAGGAAGTTAGGGTGAGCTGGTCCTAGTGATGTTGCCTTGATGACGACGCACAGGGACGTTGCGCATGAAGAGGGCCCTCCGGTGAAAATGGACAGCCCGGAACGAGTATCCCTCCCCACCGGATGGTCCCTGCAGCATAGATGGCCCGGACCAGCTCACCCAAACTGGGGGGGTGAGTACAAAACAAAAGAGGGGGGGGGGCCTGGATGATGACGAAGGCCGAAGTGGTCTTCAACCTGCGGACCTCCAGAGGTTTCAAAACTACAACACCCAGCATGCCCGGGCATGCTGGGAGTTGTAGTTTTACAACATCTGGCGGTCTGCAGGTTGAAGACCACTGAAAAGGGATTGACAGGCGGAGAGATCACTTGAGTATAAGCCGAGGGGGGCGTTTTCAGCACGAAAAATTGTGCTGAAAAACTCGGCTTATACTCGAGTATATACGGTAGGTATTACACGTCACACACCAATATTTTTCTTTTATGTTTTTTTATTTTTCTGTATAGGTAATATTACCAGCTCATATTATTTTTTTGTATAGGTAATATCACCAGCTCATATTATTTTTTTTATGGTTTTCCCGTGTCCTGTGCAGTATCTCTCCCAGAAGTCCACTTGATGGCCCACGTGGTGGTCTACACCCCGAAGTCATCAATTCTTACTCTAAGAGAGAGTTTGCAGCTGTTCCTGGAGACGGTTAACATTAACCTCTGCATGGTGGAATAATAGGTCACGGTGTTTATCAGGATCAGTAGAAGCATCACCCACTCGATGATTATGGTGGTGATTTCACGGATCTCGTCCCAGTCTTCATCATCATAGAATAATTCCTGTAATGTTTTATATCCAAAGTAGAAAATTGCGCAGGTAAAAGTCAGGCCACAGCAGGTGCATCTACTATGGTGGATGACTTTGTTTGCTCCTGGTAATTTATACATCTGGATGGACTGCCCAAGGTAGTATAAGGCTTCACATGTAATGGAAATTATCGTGCTGACAAAGTGTATCCTGGGATATTCTTCGGGGGACAATACATGCATGACAGCTGTACCAAAACAGGAGGCCCACACAATGGCGAGCAGGATCCTCTGGATCAGGACCTGATGACCCCTGAACTCTTCAGTATGCATAACCATATACTTATAAATAAGAAAGGTTAGTACCAAAGTGCCAATGGATGTCCCTATGAAACCAATTCTCAATAATATGTTTTCGGGAAAGAAATTTCCCACGTCACTGTGAAGGAAAAGAAACCAATGTTATTGTGGATATTTCCTCACTCCCAACCCATGAAATAAGAATCTTGTGCTTGTTTATCTTACCTGATGTGCATCAGTGGCGAGGCGGCATGGCCGAGGACGACCGTCACGATGTAGCTGGTGGCAAGCCAGGCCGCACACCAAAACGCCAACAGAAGGGGGACGAACCCCAAACCTTTTAGCTCCATCTCAGTCAAGAAGAAGAAATAGAAGTTGCTAATCGCACTGTAACAATCTACAGAATGAAGGCTCGGGCGGCTGTCAGTGGAATGTCAGGACTCCAGCTGTCTATGACATCACATGTCTGATGTCACGATGACTGCTTGTTTCTTAGAGCTGCCATGATTTAGTATCTGCTATGGACAGAACCTGATGTTTCTACTATGGACCTTACAGACCCCAGAACCCAAGTAATTAGTGCAGGGGCTCCATTTTGATCATCTCATATTTCACATTATTTGAGTTCCAGGGCTCGGATACATTTGCACCCTCTATAGCAGTGGTCTCTAAGCTGTGAACCCCCAACCGCTGCAAAACCACAACTCCCAGCATGCCCGGACAGCAACTTTGCATAAGGAAATAGTCTAATTAAACTTTTCTTATATATAGACTCCCCGACATCTCCAAGGATAAGCATCTAAGGGTCTCGTTCGATCTTAATGTTATACCTTTTTTCAATAACATCGATGATTCCAAAATGTATGAATATAGGAATAATTCCATATAAGATACAAAAAGTTGGCATCCTCCATTTCTGGAAAAGTTTCTGAGTTGCCCAAAGCAACCAATCAGATTGCTTCCTTCATTTTTCAGAGGTCTTTTCAAAAATGAAAGAAGCAATCTGATTGGTTGCTATGGGCAACTGCATAACTCTTCCTCTACACTGGTTTTGATGAATCTCCCCCATAGAGAGAGATTTATCAAAACCTGACCAGTGGAAAAGCTGCTGAGATGCCCATAGCAACCAATCAGATTGCTTCTTGTATTCTTGAAAAAGCCTATGAAAAATTAAAGAAGCGATCTGATTGGTTGCTATGGGCAACTCAGAAACTTTTCCTCTGGACAGGTTTTGGGTTTTGATAAATCTTCCTCTCTGGGGGAGATTCAGCAAAACCAGTGCAGAGGAAGAGTTGTGCTGTTGCCCATAGCAACCAATCAGATTGCTTCTTTCATTTTTGAAAAGGCCTCTGAAAAATGAAGGAAGCAATCTGATTGGTTGCTATGGGCAACTCAGAAACTTTTCCAGGAAAGTAAAGTTTAACCACAACCAGGGGCGGATCCAGAGTCTAGTCTCGGGAGGGGCACTATTAGAGAATTTTGTATTGGCGCACAGAAAATAAGGTGTTTCTTAACCCCTTAAGGACGCAACCCTTTTTCACCTTAAAGACTGGGCCCTTTTTCGCAATTCTGACCACCGTCACTTTACGAATTAATAACGCGAAAACACTTTTACCGAATATTCTGATTCTGAGATTGTTTTTTCGTGACATATTCTATTTTATTTTGGTGGTACATTTTCGGCGTTACTTGCATCCTTTTTTTGGTGAAAAATCCCCAAATTTAATGAAAATTTTGAAAATTTTGCATTTTTCTAACTTTGAAGCTCTCTACTTGTAAGGAAAATTGATATTCACAATAAATTTTATTTTTCTTCACAAGTACAATATGTTCACTTTATGTTGGCATCATAAAATGGACATATTTTTGCTTTTTTTTTTAAATTGCTAAATCTGAAGGGACAGATGTTACAGAACTACAACTATTTAAAAAGAAAACAAAAAAAAAACGTATAGGGTTCCCCGTATTTTCATTCTCAGCACAATACCATCCAAACAGCAACAGCCTGACGTTACCAGGGTGGGCGGGGACCATTGTTACTGGCCCTCCCCAGCCTAAATAACGCCAGCCTGTTACCGCCTAGGCCCAGGAGCACCATTTTTGACACTCCGGGCCTGTTGGTACCGGCTCTTCCCGGCACCCCTGTGGCGGTAAGTACCGGGGTAATAATTGGGGGTTAGCGCTAGCTGTTTTTGGGGCTAGCGCTAAGCCCTGGCTTAGTAATGGATTCAGTCAATAAGACCAGCTTCCACTACTAACCCTGAAAATTCATTTAAAAAAAACACATTGGAAAAATTATTTTATTTAACCCCTTAAGGACGCAGGACGTAAATGTACGTCCTGGTGAGGTGGTACTTAACGCACCAGGACGTACATTTACGTCCTGTGCATAACCGCGGGCATCGGAGCGATGCCCGTGTCATGCGCGGCTGATCCCGGCTGCTGATCGCAGCCAGGGACCCGCCGGCAACGGCCGACGCCCGCGATCTCGCGGGCGTCCGCCATTAACCCCTCAGGTGCCGGTATCAATACAGATCCCGGCATCTGCGGCAGTGCGCGATTTAAATGAACGATCGGATCGCCCGCAGCGCTGCTGCGGGGATCCGATCGTTCATAACGCCGCACGGAGGTCCCCTCTCCTTCCTCTGTCCGGCTCCCGGCGTCTCCTGCTCTGGTCTGTGATCGAGCAGACCAGAGCAGGAGATGACCGATAATACTGATCTGTTCTATGTCCTATACATAGAACAGATCAGTATTAGCAATCATGGTATTGCTATGAATAGTCCCCTATGGGGACTATTCAAGTGTAAAAAAAATGTAAAAAAATGTTAAAGTAAAAGTAAAAAAAAAGTGAAAAATCCCCTCCCCTAATAAAAAAGTAAAACGTCAGTTTTTTCCTATTTTACCCCCAAAATGCGTACAAAAACATTTTTTATAGACATATTTGGTATCGCCGCGTGCGTAAATGTCCGAACTATTAAAATAAAATGTCAATGATCCCGTACGGTGAACGGCGTGAACGAAAAAAAAAAAAGTCCAAAATTCCTACTTTTTTAATACATTGTATTAAAAAAAATTATAAAAAATGTATTAAAAGTTTTTTATATGCAAATGTGGTATAAAAAAAAGTACAGATCATGGCGCAAAAAATGAGCCCCCATACCGCCGCTTATACGGAAAAATAAAAAAGTTAGAGGTCATCAAAATAAAGGGATTATAAACGTACTAATTTGGTTAAAAAGTTTGTGATTTTTTTTAAGCGCAACAATAATGTAAAAGTATGTAATAATGGGTATCATTTTAACCGTATTGACCCTCAGAATAAAGAACACACTTCATTTTTACCAGAAATTGTACGGCGTGAAAACGAAACCTTCCAAAATTAGCAAAATTGCGTTTTTCGTTTTAATTTCCCCACAAAAATAGTTTTTTTTGGTTGCGCCATACATTTTATGATATAATGAGTGATGTCGTTACAAAGAACAACTGGTCGCGCAAAAAACAAGCCCTCATACTAGTCTGTGGATGAAAATATAAAAGAGTTATGATTTTTAGAAGGAGAGGAGGAAAAAATGAAAACGTAAAAATTAAATTGTCTGAGTCCTTAAGGCCAAAATGGGCTGAGTCCTTAAGGGGTTAAGGACCGAGGGTTTTTCAGTTTTTGCAATTTCGTTTTTTCCTCCTTGCCTTTAAAAAAATAATAACTCTTTCAATTTTGCACCTAAAAATCCATATGATGGCTTATTTTTTGCGCCACCTATTCTACTTTTTAATTACGTCAGTCATTTTGCCCAAAAATCTACGGCGAAATGGAAAAAAAAATCATTGTGAGACAAAATTGAAAAAACCCCCGCTGTTTTGTAACTTTTGGTGGCTTCCGTTTCTACGTAGTACATTTTTTGGTAAAAATGACACCTTATCTTTATTCTGTAGGTCCATACGATTAAAATGATACCCTACTTATATAGGTTTGATTTTGTCATACTTCTGGAAGAAGTCATAACTAACGTATTTATCGGTGTATAACACGCACCCCCATTTTAACAGGGAAATTTAAGTAAAAAAAATAAAATGTAAAATAAATGACTTGGACTAAATGCCACATCATCCCCCCAACTTCGTTTACTTCTGCACCTCAGTTTGGTCCCGTCCCCTCCAGTGCCACATCATTCCTTCCCTTTTATCAGTTCCTGTGCCACATTTACCCCTCTCATCGCCACCCCCCATGTCTCATCATCTCCCCATGTCTCATTATTCCCCCCTCATCATCCCCCACCCTGTCTCATCATTTCCCCCTGTCTCATCCCCCCCCCCTCATCATTTCCCCCTGTCTTATCCCCCTCATCATTTCCCCCTGTCTCATCCCCCCTCATCATTTCCCCCTGTCTTATCCCCCCTCATCATTTCCCCCTGCCTCATCCCCCCATCACCCCCCTCATCATTTCCCCCTGTCTCATCCCCCCATCATCCCCCCTCATCATTTCCCCCTGTCTCATCCCCCCATCATCCCCCCCCATCATTTCCCCCTGTCTCATCCCCCCATCATCCCCCCTCATCATTTCCCCCTGTCTCATCCCCCCATCATCCCCCCTCATCATTTCCCCCTGTCTCATCCCCCCCCCATCATTTCCCCCTGTCTCATCCCCCATCATTCTTCCCTCTCATCATTTCCCCCTGTCTCATCCCCCCCTCATCATTTCCCCCTGTCTTATCCCCCCTCATCATTTCCCCCCTCTTCCCCCCATCATCCCCCCTCTCAACATTTCCCCCTGTCTCATCCCCCCTCATCCCCCCCATCATTTCCCCCTGTCTCACCCCCCCTCATCATTTCCCCCTGCCTCATCCCCCCATCACCCCCCTCATCATTTCCCCCTGTCTCATCCCCCCATCATCCCCCCTCATCATTTCCCCCTGTCTCATCCCCCCATCACCTCCCCTCATCATTTCCCCCTGTCTCATCCCCCCATCATCCCCCCCCATCATTTCCCCCTGTCTCATCCCCCCATCATCCCCCCTCATCATTTCCCCCTGTCTCATCCCCCCATCATCCCCCCTCATCATTTCCCCCTGTCTCATCCCCCCCCCATCATTTCCCCCTGTCTCATCCCCCATCATTCTTCCCTCTCATCATTTCCCCCTGTCTCTTCCCCCCCTCATCATTTCCCTGTCTCATTATTCCCCCATCATGTTCCTCCTATGGCATTCAGTGGTCTTCAACTTGCGGACCTCCAGATGTTGCAAAACTACAACTCCCAGCATGCCCGGACAGCCAACTGCTGTCCGGGCATGCTGGGAGTTGTAGTTTTGCAACATCTGGAGGTCCACAGGTTGAAGACCACTCTTCCCCTTTCCTTACTTGTCTGCACTTCGGCTGTCTTGCGGGGTCAGTGAAGCAGATGAGTTACGCTCTCTCCCGGCTCCTCTGCACGGCATCACGGAGGTCACTTTTCGGCGGCGACTAAAAAAAAAATTTAAAAATTAAAAAAAAAAAACGTGTGTGGTTCCCCGTCTTTTCATTTCCAGCCAAATACCAACCAAACAGCAACAGCCTGACGTTACCAGAGTGGGTGAGGACCATCGTTACTGGCCCTCCCCAGCCTAAATAACGCCAGCCCGTTACTGCCCAGGCCCAATTGCGCCATATTTGTCACTCTGGGCCTGTTGGTATCGGCTCTTCCCGGTACCCCTGTGGCGTAGGATACCGGAGTAATAATTGGGGGTTAGTGCTAGCTGTTTTTGGGGCTAACGCTAAGCCCCGGCTTAGTAATGGACTTCGTCTACAAGAGGGCTTCCACTACTAAGCCTGTAAAGTAATAACAAAGAAAAAAAAAGCACACACAAGTTAAAACATTTTTATTAGGAAAAACACTCCCTCACAGCCCTCGTTAACCATTTTATTAAAAGAAAAGAAAAAAATGCAGGTCATCATCGTAGTCCACCGATTCCCATGTAGTCCTCCGCATTCACGTATCTGAAAAGAGAAGAAAAACACAAAAAAAATGGGTTATTACCTGGAGAGCCTAACTTACCACCCCCGTTCCAGCTCCGTCATCTTCCTGTATTGCTAATAGTCCAGTGACGGAGCAGGAACGGAGGTGGGTAAGTGGCCTTGTGATCACCGTATCCAGCCATCTATACAAGTGGCTGTATACTGAATTAACGTAGCAGAGCGCAACTGCCTCTGCTACTTTTGCAAAACTACAACTTCCATCCTGCCCGGACGGCCTTTGGCTCTCTGGGCATGCTGGGAGTTGTAGCCCCTTCACTTTATGACTAAGCTAAGCTACACCCCACGCTAAACTCTCTAAACTACACTTCATCTGCCTGTAAAACTAAGTTAGCTACACTACACCCGTGTACAACTACACCAACTATGCTAGAACTGGACTAACACTACACTACGCTAACTAATCTAAGACTACGCTAACAATACGCTACGCTAAATATACTAAAAGTATGCTAACACTACACTAAAAGTGCACTAACACTACACTACGCTAAAAGTACGCTAGCACTAAGCTACGCTACAATTGCGCTAACACTACGCTATGCTAAATAAGCTACAACTGCGCTAACACTAAACTAAAGCTACGCTAAAATTGAGCTAACGCTACGCTAACTACTTTATACCTGTGTAAAACTACAACTCCCAGCATGCCTGGGCAGCCTTCAGCTGTCTGGGCATGCTGGGAGCTCTGGTGCCTTCACTGCACTACAACTCCCAGCATGCCCGGGCAGCCTTCAGCTGTCTGGGCATGCTGGGAGTTGTGGTTCCTTTGCTGTCTAATCTTAGCTAAACTACAACTCCCAGCATGCCTGGGCAGCCTTTAGCTGTCTGGGCATGCTGGGAGTTGTGGTCCCTTCGCTGTCTAATCTAAGCTTAACTACCACTCCCAGCATGCCTGGGCAGCCTTTAGCTGTCTGGGCATGCTGGGAGTTGTAGTCCTAAACTACAACTCCCATGCTGGGAGTTGTGGTGCCTAACTTCCTTTCACTATTAATGCTAAACTATGCTAAATTACAACCTACACTAATGTACGGCTACGCTACCTACCTATGCTATTTGTGTAGTGCTGCGCATGTGCAGTACTACTTTAGCGGCGCCCGCTGCTCTACTTTCTGTTCCCCGTTCCCTGAGAGTTAACAGGGGACGGGGAGCAGAGCAGCGGGCATTGTTTTATATGTTGATTGGTTATTTGAGTATTGCATATGTATATATTAACATTTTAAGCATTCATTTGCTTCCTAATAATTGGTCACTTATGTTGCAATTTCTCTATTCTAACAGAAAATTCCAGATGTATCAGTCATTCTGCACAGTCTGTATATTTTCTCAAATGTTTTGTCTCCAACTTCCAGCTTCTTCTTTATCTTGCATCTTTCGGCGTCGTCCCAAGGTCTTCAAGCAAATAGCAAACTGATATGTAGTGTAAGGGTAACAAATATCTTTCTGCAGCATTAGCAATAGCATCTAAGTATTAATATATTGATTAACAATCAGAATCATTATAGAGGTACTTCACACACCCGGACGTACATTTACATCCTGTACATGACCGCGAGGATCGGAGCAATGCTCACATCATGCACTGCAGGACCCGCCTGCTATCAGCAGCCAAGGACCCGCCGGTAATGGTGGACATCAGCAATCACACTGATACCACCATTAACCCCTCAGATGCCTTGATCAATACAGATCACAGCATCTGCAGCAATGCGCATTTTTTAATTGAAGGTCGGATTGCCCATGGCGCTTCCGCAGGCATCCGATCATCTAAAATGGCCGACAGAGGTCCCCTAAACTTCTGCTCTTGTCTGAGATCAAGCAGACCAGAGCGGAAGATTGCCAATAATACTGATCAGTGCTATGTCCTATGTATAACACTGAACAGTATTAGCAATCTAATTATTGCTATAAATAGTCCCCTATGGGGACATAAAAAGGGTATAAAAAAAAGTTTAAAAAAACAATTAAATGTGAACAATCCCCTCCCCCAATAAAATGTAAATCCCTTTTTCCCATTTTACCCCCAAAAAGCGTAAAAGGAACGACGTAAACGTTAAAAGAAAAAAAGAAAAAATTGCTGTTTTTTTGTCTCTTTTGTCAAAAGCAGTAGAATTGTATTGACTAAGAGAATATGGAAAACATGTAATTTTTACTGTAAAGTGTACAGCGTGAAAACAAAACCCTCCAAAATTTACAATATTGTTGTTTTCATTAAAATTTTATCACTAAAAAAATAATTTTTAGGTTCGCCGTACATTATATGGTAAAATGAGTGATGTCATTAAAATAAAAGACGAAGAGATCGTTTTCTCATTCTTGTTGCTTATTTATTAAAGGGGTACTCCGCTCCCCAGCATCCGGAACATTTAGTTCCAAACACTGAGTGCAGGCTTCCGTGGTCGCCCCATCCCCTCGTGACATCACTCCCTGTCCCCGTGATGTCACACCCCGCCCCCTCAATTCAAGTCTATGAAAAGGGGTCATGACGGCCATCACACCCCCTCCCCTAGACTTGCATTGAGGGGGGGGGAATTAATGTCAAGGGGGCGGGGCGACCACGGGAGCCCTCACCCAGCATTAGAAACTAAATGGGGAGCGGAGTATCCCTTTAACATGTCCAGTCGTGTGTTATCTTGTTTCTTGTACTCATGTCCAAGTTTAATAAACGACCCTCTAATGTACCCCAGTGATCCAGAGGAGCGCAGGACGTGTATCTGGGGACATATTTGTCTAGAAAAAGAAATCCAGGTCTTTCTCCAGTACTCCACCGTATGTAGTATGCTGCATTATAAATATGTTGTTGCGCCATATTTATATTAGAACCTTTTCATTAAATAATTGTTTATTATGTTTTATCCAAGACGTCGGGTTTATCTATTTCTTTTCCTATTTATCTCTATCTTTTATTAAGAGTTTGTTTGTAATTTTTGTATTATTGGGGCAATATGGATATTATTGTGGTGTAACGGTGATTTGTTACTTTTTTTCTTTTGTCACCTATAAGGCAGTACAACAAAGAATATGTTGCCGAGGCCACCCACTGGGAAAATTCAACACCAACAACAAAAGCGTCAGCAACAAGGATGTATGAAACATTACAAAAATGTATTTATTGAAAATCGTCAGGGGGCGTGATGAAGCGCATTGGCGTGAAACGTACGTTGGGGTAGGTGCAGGTAACTACATGGCTCGGTTGTGGTAATATACTTCTGTCATTGTTTCTGACCGCTGTTGTATTTGTACTCAATCCATTGAACTTCATTGCATAAGTTTGCATCTCTTCATATTAGTCCCTTGTTTATACAACATTTGTCAGTGTTCTCTTTATTTAAATACCCCTTGAGCCTGTATGTTTCTGCCTTTTCTTCCAGCTGTGTACACTGTGCTTTTTAATTGCTATGATGCATTTTTTATATGATTTTCAATAAATACATTTTTGTAATGTTTCATACATCCTTGTTGCTGACGCTTTTGTTGTTGGTGTTGACTTTTTTTCTTTTGTTAACAATAAAAGAGACATTGGGAAAAATACGTTTTTCTTTTATAACGTAGTCACCGATCCAGCGATGTCATCTCTATAATTTTACATGGGAGGTAAAGAGTCTCATATATGGCTACAAGGTAACAGGACATGAGCAGATTAGACATATAAAATCACTTCTGGCTTCTAGGACATTCTGATCCTATAGGTGTTAGATTAGTGGGGTCTCCTACTCTACACAGGGTCCTTCCTTAGGTTATAGAGGGAAGAACAAGTTGTATTCGGCCGAAGTGCGGAGAAGAATTAACCAGGTGGCTCTATGGTTGGTTCCCAGCTCTCTGAGGGGATGAAGCCAGCTGTGCGCTCTCCGTTCAAGGAAAGGACTTGTTAGACATCATTTAAAGGGGTACTCCACCCCTAGACATCTTATCTCCTATCCAAAGGTTTGGGGATAATGGGGGGCATTTACTAAGGGGTTTAGTCATTTTTTTCTGACTATTTTTGGCGCAAAATTGTCGCAATTGCGCCTACCCTATAAATTGTGCGACTTTCCCTAGCAAGAGCTAGAAAGTCAAATTTTTTTTTCCCGCTTAATTTACGCAAGTTTTCAGTTTTTACTTGCAGTGGTCAGGAATTTATTAACTGAGACAGTCGCAGTTGCGCAATAAACTGTCGCAACGGCCGTAAAAATTGACTAAATTTACTCCAGCTCCAACATGGAGCAGGAAAAGCTGCTGCCGCCCGGGCTCCGACATACTTTCTCCCCGCTACCCTCACTGCGCTACAGGGACACTGCAGTCACTACAGTGATTTACATCCCACCCCTCTCACCTGCCAGCGCCACACAACTCCCATCTGTCTGCTGTTGCAAGACTACAAGTCCCAGCATGGCCTTACAGTGAGGACACGCTGGGAGTTGTAGTCTTGGAGCAGCGGGAGCTGAGCGGCGCGGGCGGGAGACAAGGGGGGGGGGGTAGCGGGGAGGCCGTGTGAGGAGCCCGGACGGGAGACAAGGGGGGTAGCGGGGAGACCGTATGAGGAGCCCGGGCGGCTGCACTGTAATGTCAGCCCGGGCTCCTGCCCTGAGAGCCATAGGCTTTGGCTGTCAGGGCATGCTGGGTGTTGTAGTTTTGCAACAGCTGGAGGGCCACAGTTTGCAGACCACTGGTGTGTGGTCTGTAAACTGTAGTCCTCCAGCTGTTGCAAAACTAAACAGCTGAAGGGGACCGGCGAAGAAGTTCACTTACCCTTCCGAGGCTCCAGCGACGATCGCTGACGGAGATCGTCGCGCGGCACTGTCGCGCGGCAGTGTCGTGCAGCGCTGGATCCTACGGAAGCCGGTAAGTTGCGCAAGCTTCCCAACCAGGGTGCCTCCAAATGTTGCAAGACTACAACTCCCAGCATGCCTGGACACCCTTTGGCTGTCCGGGCATGCTGGGAGTTGTAGTTTTGCAACAGCTGGAGGCACCCTTGTTGGGAAACACTGGCCTAAAACAGTGTTTCCCAACCAGGGTGCCTCCAGATGTTGCAAGACTACAACTCCCAGCATGCCTGGACAGCCATTGGCTGTCCAGGCATGCTGGGAGTTGTAGTTTTGCAACAGCTGGAGGGCCACAGTTTGCAGACCCCTGGTTTGTGGTCTGTAAACTGTAGTCCTCCAGCTGTTGCAAAACTAAACAGCTGAAGGGGACCGGCGAAGAGGTTCACTTACCCTTCCGAGGCTCCAGCGACGATCGCTGTCGGAGATCGTCGCGCGGCAGTGTCGCGCGGCAGTGTCGTGCAGCGCTGGATCCTACGGAAGCCGGTAAGTTGCGCAGGCTTCCCAACCAGGGTGCCTCCAGTTGTTGCAAGACTACAACTCCCAGCATGCCTGGACAGCCTTTGACTGTCCAGGCATGCTGGGGCTTGTAGTTTTGCAACATCTGGAGGCACCCTGGTTGGGAAACACTGTTTTAGGCCAGTGTTTCCCAGCCAGGTTGCCTCCAGATGTTGCAAAACTACAACTCCCAGCATGCCTAGACAGCCTT
This sequence comes from Hyla sarda, assembly GCF_029499605.1. NCBI lineage: Eukaryota > Metazoa > Chordata > Amphibia > Anura > Hylidae > Hyla > Hyla sarda. Next base: position 274,621 of record NW_026607578.1, on the reverse strand, counting down.
TGACTGTCCAGGCATGCTGGGACTTGTAGTTTTGCAACATCTGGAGGCACCTTGGTTGGGAAACACTGTTTTATTCCAGTGTTTACCAGCCAGGTTGCCTCCAGATGTTGCAAAACTACAACTCCCAGCATGCCTAGACAGCCTTTGACTGTCCAGGCATGCTGGGACTTGTAGTTTTGCAACATCTGGAGGCACCCTGGTTGGGAAACACTGTTTTAGGCCAGTGTTTCCCAGCCAGGTTGCCTCCAGATGTTGCAAAACTACAACTCCCAGCATGCCTAGACAGCCTTTGACTGTCCAGGCATGCTGGGACTTGTAGTTTTGCAACATCTGGAGGCACCCTGGTTGGGAAACACTGTTTTAGGCCAGTGTTTCCCAGCCAGGTTGCCTCCAGATGTTGCAAAACTACAACTCCCAGCATGCCTAGACAGCCTTTGACTGTCCAGGCATGCTGGGGCTTGTAGTTTTGCAACATCTGGAGGCACCCTGGTTGGGAAACACTGGCCTAAAACAGTGTTTCCCAACCAGGGTGCCTCCAGATGTTGCAAAACTACAAGTCCCAGGTTGGGAAACACTGTGCCCGGCCTCCGCCCCACCTTACTGTAAGGGCATGCTGGGAGTTGTAGTCCTGCAGCTGGGGGCAGGGGACAAGCTTGTCACATTTATTATCACCTGCTCACACATCTCCTGCACCACACAACTACAACTCCCAGCATGTCCTTACTGTAAGGGCATGCTGGCAGTTGTAGTCGTGCGGGGCGGGAGATGTGTGAGCAGGTGATAATAAATGTACTAACCCATTTTTTTTGTTTTCTTCTCATTTCAGATCCGTTTATCCTGTGGACTCCTTCGGATTCGGTGGACTACTTCGATGACCAGCGTTTTTCTTTGTTTGATTTTAATAAAATGGTTAACGAGGGCTTGTGGGGGAGTGTTTTTTGTAATAAAAATTTTTTAAAACCTGTTGTGTTTTTTTCTTACTTTACTAGACAGGCTTAGTAGTGGAAGCTGTCTTATAGACAGAGTCCATTACTAACCTGGGCTTAGCGCTAGCCACAAAAACAGCTAGTGCTAACCCCCTATTATTACCCCGGTACCCAACGCCACAGGGGTGCCGGGAAGAGCCGGTACCAACAGGCCTGGAGCGTCAAAAATGGCGCTCCTGGGCCTAGGCGGTAACAGGCTGGCGTTATTTAGGCTGGGGAGGGCCAGTAACAATGGTCCTCGCCCACCCTGGGAACGTCAGGCTGTTACTGTTTGGTTGGTATTTGGCTGAGAATGAAAATAGGGGGGACCCTATGCGTTTTTTTTTTTTAAATAAATAATTAAATATATTAAAAAAACGCATAGGGTCCCCCTATTTTTATTCTCAACCAAATACCAACCAAACAGTAAGAGCCTGACGTTACCAGGGTGGGCGAGGACCATTGTTACTGGCCCTCCCCAACCTAAATAACGCCAGCCTGTTACCGCCTAGGCCCAGGAGCGCCATTTTTGACGCTCCGGGCCTGTTGGTACCGGCTCTTCCCGGCACCCCTGTGGTGTTGGGTACCGGGGTAATAATTGGGGGTTAGCGCTAGCTGTTTTTGTGGCTAACGCTAAGCCCGGTTTAGTAATGGACTCAGTCTATAAGACAGCTTCCACTACTAAGCCTGTCTAGTAAAGTAAAATAAAAATAAAACACAACAGGTTTTAAAAAAAATTTATTACAAAAAACACTCCCCCACAAGCCCTCGTTAACCATTTTATTAACATCAAGCAAAGAAAAACGCTGGTCATCGAAGTAGTCCACCGAATCCGAAGGAGTCCACAGGATACACAGATCTGTAGAAGAAGTAACCAAAAAAAAAAAAAGTGTAAGTACATTTAGGGAGAAAAAAACTGTGTTAAAAAAATGTAATAAACACACACACACACACACACACACTAAACGCCGTTTACCACTTCTGAGCCATGACTACAATTTACAGTGATCCCTCAACTTACAATGGCCTCAACATACAATAGTTTCAACATACAATGGTCTTTTCTGGACCATCGTAAGTTGAAACCAGACTCAACATACAATGCTACAGACAGTCCAGATCTGTAAAACGTGTCAATGGCTGGAAGAACCAACCAATCAAAATGGGCATTCACTGGTAAAACCCCTGTATTACTGAAGTGTATGCACTGACTGGTATTACATGTTCTGTACACTTTACCTGTATCAGGGTTAGCTGCTCTTTTGGACACCAGGTGAGGGCAACTCCATTACTTGTTTTGGACATTGCCTGTACTGTACAGGACCCCTGAAGAAGCTCCTGTCCTCTACATAGACCAGTGTTTGCCAAGCAGGGTGGCCCCATTTTTTGCAAAACTACAACTCCCAGCATGCCCGGACAGCCTTTGGCTGTCCAGGCATGCTGGGAGTTATAGTTTTGCAACAGCTGGAGGCTCCCTGCTTGGGAAACACTGACATAGACAGTGATTTACAGCTCCCAGCAGATCTTTCTTACTTTTATATGTAAGGATTTGCTTTATCTATATCAGTTATCTACTTATTTTTCTTTGTCACTTTTTCCTATTTTTGGATGACATTTTGGTGCCTTTAGAACCAATTACCCTGTTTCCATAGAGTTATGGTCTCAACATACAATGGTTTCAACTTACAATGGTTTTCCTGGAACCAATTAATATTGTAACTTGAGGGACCACTGTAGTTATTGAATTATTTAGATGTGGTGAAAAAGCTAAAAAAAAACTCAAAAACAAAAGATCCAGAAGGAAACCAGCAGCCAAACCTATTCAGACAACAGGAAAAAGGAACAGACTATTTTTTCTACTACATGAAGTAAATTTCCCACTTTTGCCTATGTGCGCCAAATTTATTAATGCTGTGCAGCAATTTAGTAAATTTGTCGCACATAGTCAAAAATGAAGTAGAAAAAAACAGGGTAAAAACCTGACTACATAGTAAAAGATTAGTAAATGCCCCCCAATATCTTTGATCGTTGTCACGATGCCGGCTGGCAGGTAGTGGATCCTCTGTGCCAGAGAGGGATTGGCGTGGACCGTGCTAGAGGATCGGTTCTAAGTCACTACTGGTTTTCACCAGAGCCCGCCGCAAAGCGGGATGGTCTTGCTGCGGCGGTAGTGACCAGGTCGTATCCCCTAGCAACGGCTCAACCTCTCTGGCTGCTGAAGATAGGCGCGGTACAAGGGAGTAGACAGAAGCAAGGTCGGACGTAGCAGAAGGTCGGGGCAGGCAGCAAGGATCGTAGTCAGGGGCAACGGCAGAAGGTCTGGAATCACAGGCAAGGAACACACAAGGAACGCTTTCACTGGCACTAGGGCAACAAGATCCGGCGAGGGAGTGAAGGGGAAGTGAGGTGATATAGGGAAGTGCACAGGTGTAAACACTAATTGGAACCACTGCACCAATCAGCGGTGCAGTGGCCCTTTAAATCGCAAAGACCCGGCGCGCGCGCGCCCTAGGGAGCGGGGCCGCGCGCGCCGGGACAGAACTGACGGGGAGCGAGTAAGGTACGGGAGCCGGGGTGCGCATCGCGAGCGGGCGCTACCCGCATCGCGAATCGCATCCCGGCCGGAGGTAGTAACGCAGCGCCCCGGGTCCGTGGAACCGACCGGGGCGCTGCAGTGAGGGAAGTGTAGCGAGCGCTCCGGGGAGGAGCGGGGACCCGGAGCGCTCGGCGTAACAGTACCCCCCCCCTTGGGTCTCCCCCTCTTCTTGGGGCCTGAGAACCTGAGGATCAGACTTTTGTCCAGGATATTGTCCTCAGGTTCCCAGGACCTCTCTTCTGGACCACAACCCTCCCAATCCACTAAAAAAAAAGTTCTTCCCCTGACCTTTTTAGAGGCCAAAATCTCTTTGACAGAGAAGATGTCCGAGGAGCCGGAAACAGGAGTGGGAGGAACAGATTTAGGAGAAAAACGGTTGAGGATGAGAGGTTTAAGAAGAGAGACGTGAAAGGCATTAGGGATACGAAGAGAAGGAGGAAGAAGAAGTTTGTAAGAGACAGGATTAATTTGACACAAAACTTTAAAAGGACCAAGATAGCGTGGTCCCAACTTATAGCTCGGGACACGGAAACGGACATATTTAGCGGAGAGCCATACCTTGTCTCCAGGGGAAAAAATGGGAGGAGCTCTTCTTTTCTTATCTGCGAATCTCTTCATGCGAGAAGAAGCCTGTAAGAGAGAATTTTGGGTCTCTTTCCATATGGTGGAAAGATCACGAGAAATTTCATCCACAGCGGGCAGACCAGAGGGCAAGGGGGTAGGGAGGGGGGGAAGAGGGTGACGGCCGTACACCACGAAAAACGGAGATTTGGAGGAAGATTCAGAGATTCTGAAATTATACGAGAATTCGGCCCAAGGTAGAAGATCTGCCCAGTCATCCTGGCGGGAGGAAACAAAATGTCGTAAATAGTCACCCAAGATCTGGTTAATTCTCTCTACTTGTCCATTGGATTGAGGATGGTATGCAGAAGAAAAATTTAATTTAATCTTGAGTTGTTTACAGAGAGCCCTCCAGAATTTAGACACAAATTGGACGCCTCTATCCGAGACGATCTGTGTAGGCAACCCGTGAAGACGAAAAATGTGTACAAAAAATTGTTTAGCCAACTGAGGCGCTGAAGGAAGACCAGGAAGAGGGATGAAATGTGCCATTTTGGAGAATCGATCAACGACCACCCAAATAACAGTGTTGCCATGGGATGGGGGTAAGTCAGTAATAAAATCCATACCAATCAGAGACCAAGGTTGTTCGGGGACAGGTAGAGGATGAAGAAAACCAGCGGGCTTCTGGCGAGGAGTCTTATCCCGGGCACAGATAGTGCAGGCTCGCACAAAGTCCACCACATCAGTCTCTAGAGTCGGCCACCAATAGAAGCGAGAGATGAGTTGCACAGATTTCTTGATGCCCGCATGACCTGCGAGATGGGAGGAGTGACCCCATTTGAGGATCCCAAGGCGTTGGCGTGGAGAAACAAAGGTCTTTCCTGGAGGAGTTTGCCTGATGGAGGCTGGAGAAGTGGAAATCAGGCAGTCAGGAGGAATGATGTGTTGAGGAGAGAGTTCAATTTCAGAGGCATCTGAGGAACGAGAGAGAGCATCGGCCCTAATGTTTTTATCAGCAGGCCGAAAGTGAATTTCAAAATTAAATCGGGCAAAGAACAGAGACCACCTGGCCTGACGAGGATTCAGCCGTTGGGCAGACTGGAGGTAGGAGAGGTTCTTGTGATCGGTGTAAATAATAACTGGAAATCTTGATCCCTCCAGCAGATGCCTCCATTCCTCAAGTGCTAATTTAATGGCTAGAAGCTCTCGATCCCCGATGGAGTAGTTCCTCTCCGCCGGAGAGAAGGTCCTGGAAAAAAAACCACAAGTAACAGCATGCCCGGAAGAGTTTTTTTGTAGAAGGACAGCTCCAGCTCCCACTGAGGAGGCATCAACCTCCAATAGGAAGGGTTTAGATGGGTCAGGTCTGGAGAGCACGGGAGCCGAAGAAAAGGCAGACTTGAGTCGTTTAAAGGCGTCTTCCGCTTGAGGAGGCCAAGACTTGGGATCGGCATTTTTTTTTGTTAAAGCCACAATAGGAGCCACAATGGTAGAAAAATGTGGAATAAATTGCCTGTAATAATTGGCGAACCCCAAAAAACGTTGGATGGCACGGAGTCCGGAGGGGCGTGGCCAATCTAAGACGGCAGAGAGTTTATCTGGGTCCATTTGTAGTCCCTGGCCAGAGACCAAGTATCCTAGAAAAGGAAGAGATTGGCATTCAAACAGACATTTCTCTATTTTGGCATAGAGTTGATTATCACGAAGTCTCTGAAGAACCATACGGACATGCTGGCGGTGTTCTTCAAGATTGGCAGAAAAAATCAGGATATCGTCCAGATATACAACAACACAGGAGTATAGTAGATCACGAAAAATTTCATTAACAAAGTCTTGGAAGACGGCAGGGGCGTTGCATAGACCAAAGGGCATGACCAGATACTCAAAGTGTCCATCTCTGGTGTTAAATGCCGTTTTCCATTCATCCCCCTCTCTGATGCGGATGAGATTATAAGCACCTCTTAAGTCCAGTTTGGTAAAAATATGGGCACCTTGGAGACGATCAAAGAGTTCAGAGATGAGGGGTAGGGGGTAGCGGTTCTTAACCGTGATTTTATTAAGACCGCGGTAGTCAATGCAAGGACGTAGAGAGCCATCTTTTTTGGACACAAAGAAAAATCCGGCTCCGGCAGGAGAGGAGGATTTACGGATAAAGCCCTTTTTTAAATTTTCTTGGACGTATTCAGACATGGCAAGAGTCTCTGGGACGGACAGAGGATAGATTCTGCCCCGGGGTGGAGTAGTGCCCGGGAGGAGGTCAATGGGACAATCATAAGGCCTGTGAGGAGGTAGAGTCTCAGCTTGTTTTTTGCAAAAAACGTCCGCAAAGTCCATATAGGCCTTAGGGAGACCGGTTACATGAGGAAGCACAGGGACACGGCAAGGTTTACTGGGAACCGGTTTTAAGCAGTCCTTGGAACAAGAGGGCCCCCAACTCTTGATCTCCCCAGTGGACCAATCCAGGATTGGGGAATGGAGTTGAAGCCAGGGAAGTCCAAGAAGGATTTCAGAAGTGCAATTGGGGAGGACCAAAAGTTCAATCCTCTCGTGATGAGATCCGATGCACATTAGAAGGGGCTCCGTGCGGAAACGTATAGTACAGTCCAATCTTTCATTGTTTACACAATTGATGTAGAGGGGTCTGGCGAGACTGGTCACCGGGATGTTGAACCTGTTGACGAGAGAGGCTAAGATGAAATTTCCTGCAGATCCAGAGTCCAAGAAGGCCACAGCAGAGAAGGAGAAGGCAGAGGCAGACATCCGCACAGGCACAGTAAGACGTGGAGAAGCAGAGTAGACATCAAGGACTGTCTCACCTTTGTGCGGAGTCAGCGGACGTCTTTCCAGGCGGGGAGGACGGATAGGACAATCCTTCAGGAAGTGTTCGGTACTAGCACAGTACAGGCAGAGATTCTCCATGCGGCGTCGTGTCCTCTCTTGGGGTGTCAGGCGAGACCGGTCGACCTGCATAGCCTCCACGGCGGGAGGCACAGGAACAGATTGCAGGGGACCAGAGGAGAGAGGAGCCGGGGAGAAGAAACGCCTCGTGCGAACAGAGTCCATATCCTGGCGGAGCTCCTGACGCCGTTCGGAAAAACGCATGTCAATGCGAGTGGCAAGATGGATGAGTTCATGTAGGTTAGCAGGGATTTCTCGTGCGGCCAGAACATCTTTAATGTTGCTGGATAGGCCTTTTTTAAAGGTCGCGCAGAGTGCCTCATTATTCCAGGATAATTCTGAAGCAAGGGTACGGAACTGTACGGCATACTCGCCAACGGAAGAATTACCCTGGACCAGGTTCAACAGGGCAGTCTCAGCAGAAGAGGCTCGGGCAGGTTCCTCAAAGACACTTCGAATTTCCGAGAAGAAGGAGTGTACAGAGGCAGTGACGGGGTCATTGCGGTCCCAGAGCGGTGTGGCCCAAGCCAGGGCTTTTCCAGACAGCAGGCTGACTACGAAAGCCACCTTAGACCTTTCAGTGGGGAACTGGTCCGACATCATCTCCAAGTGTAATGAACATTGGGAAAGAAAGCCACGGCAAAACTTAGAGTCCCCATCAAATTTATCCGGCAAGGATAGTCGTATTCCAGAAGCGGCCACTCGCTGCGGAGGAGGTACAGGAGCTGGCGGAGGAGATGATTGCTGGAGCTGTGGTAGTAACTGTTGTAGCATAACAGTCAGTTGAGACAGCTGTTGGCCTTGTTGCGCAATCTGTTGTGACTGCTGGGCGACCACCGTGGTGAGGTCAGCGACAACTGGCAGAGGAACTTCAGCGGGATCCATGGCCGGATCTACTGTCACGATGCCGGCTGGCAGGTAGTGGATCCTCTGTGCCAGAGAGGGATTGGCGTGGACCGTGCTAGAGGATCGGTTCTAAGTCACTACTGGTTTTCACCAGAGCCCGCCGCAAAGCGGGATGGTCTTGCTGCGGCGGTAGTGACCAGGTCGTATCCCCTAGCAACGGCTCAACCTCTCTGGCTGCTGAAGATAGGCGCGGTACAAGGGAGTAGACAGAAGCAAGGTCGGACGTAGCAGAAGGTCGGGGCAGGCAGCAAGGATCGTAGTCAGGGGCAACGGCAGAAGGTCTGGAATCACAGGCAAGGAACACACAAGGAACGCTTTCACTGGCACTAGGGCAACAAGATCCGGCGAGGGAGTGAAGGGGAAGTGAGGTGATATAGGGAAGTGCACAGGTGTAAACACTAATTGGAACCACTGCACCAATCAGCGGTGCAGTGGCCCTTTAAATCGCAAAGACCCGGCGCGCGCGCGCCCTAGGGAGCGGGGCCGCGCGCGCCGGGACAGAACTGACGGGGAGCGAGTAAGGTACGGGAGCCGGGGTGCGCATCGCGAGCGGGCGCTACCCGCATCGCGAATCGCATCCCGGCCGGAGGTAGTAACGCAGCGCCCCGGGTCCGTGGAACCGACCGGGGCGCTGCAGTGAGGGAAGTGTAGCGAGCGCTCCGGGGAGGAGCGGGGACCCGGAGCGCTCGGCGTAACAATCGTGGGGGTCACACAGGTAGGATCCCCGCGATCTCTGTGCAGCATCCGGTGTTGGTTTTGAACACATGGTGCTGGCGGCGGGGCCATGATGTCATGGCCATGCCCCTCCCATAGACTCGCATTTAGGGAGCCTGGCGTGATGTCACAAGGAGCGTGTCTGTGATGTCACGATCCCCGCCACCTGCTCCAAGCCTTCGGAACATAATTTTCCAAATTCTGGGGCAGCGGAGTACCAGTTTAACTCCTTAAGGACATGCGCCGTAAATGTACGGCGCTGCCAAGAAGTACTTAGCCCACAGCGCCATACATTTACGGCGCAGCTTTCCTTGATCACCGTGTCTCTGGGCACGGTGATCGGAATAGGATGACTGCTAATATCTATCAGCAGTCATCCCAGCATATCGCCCATAGGGGTCCTGAGACCTTCCCATGTCGGCGATAGCGGCAAATCGCGTGTCAATTCAGACCTGTGATTTTCCGCTATTCCAGGTCAATCGGGTCTCTGATGACCCGGAAAAAAAGGGTGAATGGGTCAGCCCCATTCACCCATACCCAGCAGGAGTGAGGTGGCATGGGTGCCGCCTCACGATCACGATTGATCGGTCGGAACAACTGAACAATCACGGACCTGCTGGGTGGAGATCGGCGGGGGCCTCCTACCTTGCCCTGGACTGGCGGGGGTCCCCTTATGATCGGTGGCGGAGACAGGAGCAGCAGGATCGGTCCCAGCAGCAGGATACAGCACGCGGTCCCGGCGGCAGGATACAGCAGGAGGTGAGCCTGTTCACCTCCTCTACCTCCTTTTTGGTAGTCTGTGCATGCTGGGAGTTGTAGCAGTGTGCCTCCAGCTGTTGCAAAGTTACAACGCTCAGCATGCCCTTCGACTGTCAACGCATGCTGATTGTTGCAGTTTTGCAACAGCTGGAGACACATTGGTTGTGAAACAGAGTTTGTTACCTAACTCAGTGTTTCGCAACCAGTGTGCCTCCAGCTGTAGCAAAAATACAACTCCCAGCATGCACCGAGAGACTGTACATGCTGGAAGTTGTAGTTTTGCAACAGCTGGAGGCACACTGGTTGCGAAACACTAAGTAACAAACGCTCAGTGTTTCGCAACCAATGTGGTTCCAGCTGTTGCATAACTGCAACTCCCAGCATGTATAGTCTGTCAGTACATGCTGGGAGTTGTAGTTTTGCAACAGCTGGAGGTTTGCCCCCCCCCCCCCCCCCCCATGTGAATGTACAGGATACAGTCACACGGGTGGGTTTACAGCAAGTTCTGCTGCAAGTTTGAGATGCAGAAAATTTTCTGCCACAACTCAAACTCATTGTAAACCCAACCGTGTGAATGTACCCTAAAAACAATACACTACACTAAACCTACACAAAATAAAAAGTAAAACACTACATATACACATACCCCTGCACAGTTCCCCCCTCCCCAATAAAAAAAAAACGATAAAAAAAAACGTCTTGTACGGCAGAGTTTCCAAAACGGAGCCTCCAGCTGTTGAAAAACAACAACTCCCAGTATTGACGAACAGCCACTGACTGTCCAGGCATGCTGGGAGTTTTGCAACAGCTGGAGGCAACCTGTTTGGCAAACACTGCCATGGGGTATTTTTGTGGTGGATTCAAATCCCCAATTTAGGCCTCAAATGCGCATGGCGCTCTCTCACTTCGGAGCCCTGTCGTATTTCAAGGAAACAGTTTAGGGCCACATGTGGGGTATTTCCGTACGCAGGTGAAATTGCGTTACAACTTTTGGGAGCTTTTTCTCCTTTTACCTCTTATGAAAAGGTAAAGTTGGGGTCTACACCAGCCTGTTAGTGTAAAAAAAATAATTTTACACTAACATGCTGGTGTTGCCCCATACTTTTAATTTTCACAATCGGTAAAAGGAAAAAAAAAAAGACCCCCAAAAATTGTAACTCAATTTTTCCTGATTACGGAAATACCCCATATGTGGGCGTAAAATGCTCTGCGGGCGCACAACAAGGCTCAGGAGTGAGAGCGCACTATGTACAATTGAGGCCGAAACTGGTGATTTGCACAGGGGTGGCTGATTTTACAGCGGTTCTGACATAAACGCAAAACAATAAATACCCACATGTGACCCCATTTTGGGAACTGCACCCCTCACGGAATGTAACAAGGGGTATAGTGAGCCTTAAAGACGTACTCCGGTGAAAACCTTTTTTCTTTTAAATAAACTGATGGCAGAAAGTTAAACATATTTGTAAATTACTTCTATAAAAAAATCTTAATCCTTCCAGTACTTATTAGCTGCTGAATGCTACAGAGGAAATTCATTTCTTTTTGGAACACTGATGACATCACGAGCACAGTGCTCTCTGCTGACATCTCTGTCCATTTTAGCAACCGTGCATAGCAGATGTATGCTAAGGGCAGCATGGTGGCTCAGTGGTTAGCACTGCTGCCATGCAGTGCTAGGGACTTGGGTTCAAATCCCACTAAGGACAACAATAAATAAAGCATTATTATTATTATAATAACATCATCAGAGAGCAGTGTGTTTGTGATGTCATCAGAGAGCATTCCAAAAAGAAAATAATTTCCTCTGTAGTATTCAGCAGCTAATAAGTACAGGAAGGATTAAGATTTTTTAATAGAAGTAATTTACAAATATGTTTAACTTTCTGCCACCAGTTGATTTAAAAGAAAAAAGGTTTTCACCGGAGTACCCCTTTAACACCCCACAGGTGTCTGACAGATTTTTGGAACAGTGGTCCATAAAAATGAAAAATTTAATTTTTAATTTGCACAATCCACTGTTCCAAAGATCTGTCAAACGCCAGTGGGGTGTAAATGTTCACTGCACCCCTTATTAAATTCTGTGAGGGGTGTAGTTTCCAAAATGGGGTCACATGTGGGGGGGGGGGTCCACTGTTCTGGCATTATGGGGGCTTTGTAAACGCACATGGCCCCTGACTTCTATTCCAACCAAATTCTCTCACCAAATGCTCAATGGCGCTCCTTCTCTTCTGAGCATTGTTGTTCGCCCGCAGAGCACTTTACATCTACATATGGGGTATTTCCATACTCAGAAGAAATGGGGTTACACATTTTGGGAGGCTTTTTCTCCAATTACCCCTTGTGAAAATGAAAAATTTGGGGTAACATCAGCATTTTAATTTAAAAAAATAAAATTTTTCATTTTCCTGTCCAACTTTAGCAGAAATTTGTCAAACACCTGTGGGGTGTTAAGGCTCACTGTACCCCTTCTTACGTTCCTTAAGGGGTGTAGTTTCCAAAATAGTATGCCATGTGTTTTTTTTTTGCTGTTCTGGCACAATAGAGGCTTCCTAAATGCGACATGCCCCCCAAAAACCATTTCAGCAAAATTTGCTTTCCAAAAGCCAAATGTGACTTCTTCTCTTCTGAGCATTGTAGTGCGCCCGCAGTGTGCTTGACGTCCACACATGGGGTATTTCCATATTTTGAAGAGATGGGGTTACAAATTTTGGGGGACATTTTCTCCTATAACCCCTTGCAAAAATGTAAAATTTCGGGGAAAACCAGCATTTTTGTGGAAAAAAATTCATTTACACATCCGACTTTAACGAAAAGTCGTCAAACACCTGTGGAGTGTTAAGGCTCACTGGACCCCTTGTTACGTTCCTTGAGGTGTGTAGTTTCCAAAATAGTATGCCATGTTTTTTTTTTTTGCTGTTCTGGCACCATAGAGGCTTCCTAAATGTGACATGCCCCCCAAAAAACATTTCAGAAAAACTCACTCTCCAAAATCCCCTTGTCGCTCCTTCCCTTCTGAGCCCTCTACTGCGCCCGCCAAACACTTGACATACACATATGAGATATTTCCTTACTCGAGAGAAATTGGGTTACAAATTTTGGGGGGCTTTTTCTCCTTTTACTCCTTGTAAAATTTCAAAAACTGGGTCTACAAGAACATGAGAGTGTAAAAAATAAAGATTTTGAATTTTCTCCTTCAATTTGCCGCTATTCCTATGAAACACCTAAAGGGTTAATACACTTTCTGAAAGTCATTTTGAATACTTTGGGGGGGGGGGGGGGGTGCAGTTTTTATAATGGGGTATTTCTAATATGAAGACCCCTCAAATCCACTTCAAAACTGAACTGGTCCCTGAAAAATTCCAATTTTGAAAATTTTGTGAAAAATTTGAAAATTGCTGCTGAACTTTGAAGCCCTCTGATGTGTTCCAGAAGTAAAATCATGTCAACTTTATGATGAAAATATAAAGTAGACATATTGTATGTGTGAATCAATATATCATTTATTTGGAATATCAACTTTCCTTACAAGCAGAGAGTTTCAAAGTTAGAAAAATGCTAAAATTTACCACTGTATTAAAGTAGAATATGTCACGAAGAAACAATCTCGGAATCAGAATAATCGGTAAAAGCATCGCAGAGTTATTAATGCATAAAGTGATAGTGGTCAGAATTGCAAAAAAGGGCTCAGTCCTTAAGGTGAAAAAGGGCTCAGTTCTTAAAGGACATCTGCAGTGCTGGGCAAAAAAACTTTTTTTTTACCTCATTTAATAGGTCTTTGAAAGACCTTTCCAACGATGTCTCCCCCATCAAAATTGGCCCAGTCTTTCTCCCGTTATCAGCACACGAATTACGGAGGAGAAGTGAAAATAAAACTACACCTCCCATCATGCCTTGTGCTTACTTCCTGTAAGCTGCTGCCCTCCCCCTGTTCTATCCCCCCCCCCCTTGCATACACCCTCCCCTTCTGCTCATCTCCCCCTCCCCATGCTGCTCCTGTCCAGTGATGAAGCAGCTGCCTCCGTGCTCACTGTAGTGTGGACACTGGAGAGTGGAGAGTGAAAGGAAAAATGGTAAAAAAAACATAATTGTTTGTCTATAAAACTGTCCTGATAGGGGTCCCTCCATCTTTTTCACAACTACAACTCCAAGCATGCCCAGTTATTTTATATGCTGTTCGGGCATGCTGGGAATTCCAGTGGTGCCTCCAGCTGTTGCAAGACTACAAATCCCAGCATGCCCTGTCAGCTTTCTGCTGTTTGAGTGTATAAAGGTGTTGTAGTTCACCAACACCTCTATTGTATCTCTGTAGTCTCCTGGGAGTTGTAGTTCACCAACACCTCTATTGTATCTCTGTAGTCTCCTGGGAGTTGTAGTTCACCAACACCTCTATTGTATCTCTGTAGTCTCCTGGGAGTTGTAGTTCACCAACACCTCTATTGTATCTCTGTAGTCTCCTGGGGGTTGTAGTTCACCAACACCTCTATTGTATCTCTGTAGTCTCCTGGGGGTTGTAGTTCACCAACACCTCTATTGTATCTCTGTAGTCTCCTGGGAGTTGTAGTTCACCAACACCTCTATTGTATCAGGAGTCTCCTGGGAGTTGTAGTTCACCAACACCTCTATTGTATCTCTGTAGTCTCCTGGGAGTTGTAGTTCACCAACACCTCTATTGTATCTCTGTAGTCTCCTGGGGGTTGTAGTTCACCAACACCTCTATTGTATCTCTGTAATCTCCTGGGGGTTGTAGTTCACCAACACCTCTATTGTATCTCTGTAGTCTTCTGGGAGTTGTAGCTCACCAACACCTCTATTGTATCTCTGTAGTCTCCTGGGGGTTGTAGTTCACCAACACCTCTATTGTATCTCTGTAGTCTCCTGGGAGTTGTAGTTCACCAACACCTCTATTGTATCTCTGTAGTCTCCTGGGGGTTGTAGTTCACCAACACCTCTATTGTATCTCTGTAGTCTCCTGGGAGTTGTAGTTCACCAACACCTCTATTGTATCTCTGTAGTCTCCTGGGGGTTGTAGTTCACCAACACCTCTATTGTATCTCTGTAGTCTCCTGGGAGTTGTAGTTCACCAACACCTCTATTGTATCAGGAGTCTCCTGGGAGTTGTAGTTCACCAACACCTCTATTGTATCTCTGTAGTCTCCTGGGTGTTGTAGTTCACCAACACCTCTATTGTATCTCTGTAGTCTCCTGGGGGTTGTAGTTCATCAACACCTATATTGTATCTCTGTAGTCTCCTGGGAGTTGTAGTTCACAAACACCTCTATTGTATCTCTGTAGTCTCCTGGGAGTTGTAGTTCACAAACACCTCTATTGTATCTCTGTAGTCTCCTGGGAGTTGTAGTTCACCAACACCTCTATTGTATCAGGAGTCTCCTGGGAGTTGTAGTTCACCAACACCTCTATTGTATCTCTGTAGTCTCCTGGGTGTTGTAGTTCACCAACACCTCTATTGTATCTCTGTAGTCTCCTGGGGGTTGTAGTTCATCAACACCTATATTGTATCTCTGTAGTCTCCTGGGAGTTGTAGTTCACAAACACCTCTATTGTATCTCTGTAGTCTCCTGGGAGTTGTAGTTCACAAACACCTCTATTGTATCTCTGTAGTCTCCTGGGAGTTGTAGTTCACCAACACCTCTATTGTATCAGGAGTCTCCTGGGAGTTGTAGTTCACCAACACCTCTATTGTATCTCTGTAGTCTCCTGGGAGGTGTAGTTCACCAACACCTCTATTGTATCTCTGTAGTCTCCTGGGAGTTGTAGTTCACAAACACCTCTATTGTATCTCTGTAGTCTCCTGGGAGTTGTAGTTCACCAACACCTCTATTGTATCTCTGTAGTCTCCTGGGGGTTGTAGTTCACCAACACCTCTATTGTATCTCTGTAGTCTCCTGGGAGTTGTAGTTCACCAACACCTCTATTGTATCAGGAGTCTCCTGGGAGTTGTAGTTCACCAACACCTCTATTGTATCTCTGTAGTCTCCTGGGTGTTGTAGTTCACCAACACCTCTATTGTATCTCTGTAGTCTCCTGGGAGTTGTAGTTCACAAACACCTCTATTGTATCTCTGTAGTCTCCTGGGAGTTGTAGTTCACCAACACCTCTATTGTATCTCTGTAGTCTCCTGGGAGTTGTAGTTCACAAACACCTCTATTGTATCTCTGTAGTCTCCTGGGGGTTGTAGTTCACCAACACCTCTATTGTATCTCTGTAGTCTCCTGGGAGTTGTAGTTCACCAACACCTCTATTGTATCTCTGTAGTCTCCTGGGGGTTGTAGTTCACCAACACCTCTATTGTATCAGGAGTCTCCTGGGAGTTGTAGTTCACCAACACCTCTATTGTATCTCTGTAGTCTCCTGGGTGTTGTAGTTCACCAACACCTCTATTGTATCTCTGTAGTCTCCTGGGAGTTGTAGTTCACCAACACCTATATTGTATCTCTGTAGTCTCCTGGGAGTTGTAGTTCACCAACACCTCTATTGTATCTCTGTAGTCTCCTGGGGGTTGTAGTTCACCAACACCTCTATTGTATCAGGAGTCTCCAGGGAGTTGTAGTTCACCAACACCTCTATTGTATCTCTGTAGTCTCCTGGGAGTTGTAGTTCACAAACACCTCTATTGTATCTCTGTAGTCTCCTGGGAGTTGTAGTTCACCAACACCTCTATTGTATCTCTGTAGTCTCCTGGGAGTTGTAGTTCACCAACACCTCTATTGTATCTCTGTAGTCTCCTGGGGGTTGTAGTTCACCAACACCTATATTGTATCTCTGTAGTCTCCTGGGAGTTGTAGTTCACAAACACCTCTATTGTATCTCTGTAGTCTCCTGGGAGTTGTAGTTCATACACCAGTGTTTCCCAACCAGGGTGCCTCCAGATGTTGCAAAACTACTACTCCCAGCATTCCCTGGTTGGGAAACACTGGCATACACACACACACATAACAGGGACTACAACTCCCAGCATGTGTCATTCAGTAGTCCCCCCCCCCCAGTATGATATTTATTCCCTGTATACACCACCAGCCCGTGCAGTGTAATATGTCTCCTTCACACACACGTCCTCCCCTCCCTGCTCTGTGGTTTGCTCTGTGTTTCCCCCGTGATAACTTGAATCCTCCCGGTGATAAGTGAGGTCCTATGTAGACAGAGCAGGGGAGGGGGGAGGAGCTGTGGACGTCCTCATTCTCCCCCTGCTTCAATCTTACAGATAGGGGCGTTTCTGAGGATGAGCCAATGGCTGCCTCACAAAGCACCCGCTCATGCATATGCATAAGCAGGGAGGAGCTGACAGAGGCTAGGGGGAGCACAAACACTGCTGGGAGGAAGAGATCTCCGTCCCCAAGATGGCGGCTGCAATGTAATGAATAGGGGACGGACGCAGGACTACTGGGCTATGCTGGCAACTCTAATATCTCAGAAACGGCTGCATATAGGTAAATAGGACTAATTGACTGAATTGTATAACTTTTGTTTGGGGAACATTTGGGCAGGGATTTTTGACCACTACAGTTGTCCTTTAAGGGGTTAAAGCTCAAGGCGTCTGAACAACATTGCTGAATAAGGGTGGGTTCACATTACATTTTTCCCCATATGGGAGCGCAAACGGCAGGGGGAGCTAAAA
Source organism: Hyla sarda (assembly GCF_029499605.1). Lineage (NCBI taxonomy): Eukaryota > Metazoa > Chordata > Amphibia > Anura > Hylidae > Hyla > Hyla sarda. The sequence goes on along the minus strand of NW_026607578.1, from coordinate 257,583 downwards.
ACTTGTTCTCCCGTATGTAATTCACTTCAATGAGCCGACCGGACCGAACGTTTCACTCTGGTCGGCTTATTGAAATGAATTACACTCGTGAGCGCAAGTTTTTAGTTCCCCCCCTGCCGTACAACAGAGAGGTCCCACTGGGTTATGGGCTCTTACTGAATAAATCTCCAATCCCCTTCAGGAGGGGAAACCCCCCCTTTTCCGGGGAACAATGCCCTAACTTATAACCCAAATAAAATGTAACTTTTATTGTTATTGATTAAAATAACATGGGAAACGTGAAAATCAAATGTAGTGATTTAAAACTATCAGGAAATACCGGGTGTCTTCCAATGATAGCCCACTAGATGGTGCTACAGTGTAAGTTATGGAGTTCTCTTTTTCCCCTATGCCGGTTCACTACCGTTACATAGTCACTCCACACTTAGACACAGCCTGTATTCCTGTCTAAAAGTGTATAGATGCTCTAACGTTTCGTTTGTGACCAAACTTCTTCAGAGAGCTGCCTAAAAAAAAAAAAATGCGCTACTGTATGTGGAAAAACATAATGGCCCTCATTTACTAATAAAATCGGGTTGTAAGTCTATGTTGCTTTCTTACCCGACTGCTTTTTTCCCCTGGTATTTATTATTATGTCGCATCCTGTTTGTCGCACGTGGGTTTTGTTGGTTTTGGTTTCCAACTCCTCTGAGCTGTCGGGAAAAAATCCACAACAATTCAACAAATTCGAGTTAGAAACCTTTATAAATACGTGGGAAAGCTCAGAAATGTCGGTTTACGCCCCTTTTTCGGGTTTGGGAGAATCCACATCGGGTCCGTCGGGAAAAAATGTTGCATCGTGTCGCAGACTAGCGCACGATGTCTGCGACATGGCGCAGACAAAGCTGCGCCAAAAAACCCCGACAAAAGAGGTCGGGTTTAGAATAGTAAATGAGGGCCAATGTGAACCCATCCTAAGACATATTCTCCCACATTTCCATCTGTCTAGGACCAGAGTGTCCCTTTAATGTTCTCACTTTCTGCTGAGCAGACAAGAGGATAGGGGCTGAGGGCCCAGGACAAGTCTGTTTCTCTATTACAGGTAAGAAAAGCACAATGGACCTGATGTGGTTGACGCAACCATCTTAAAAAGTCTCCAGAGGCACCGAGGAGGGCAAGTGGGTAAAGAACGAGCTGCCCTGAATGATACCGGTCTGTATAAAAACAACAAGAATAAAATCTGTCTACCAAAGGTTCTGTGCCCAATGATGGCCCCGGAGACTCATGGAGTCACCCACAACTGGAAAATGACTATAATATCACTGGTGAGTGATCACTGGATAGCCTCAGGATTTACCACAGTGGTCACCAGGTAAACACTGGCCGGCATGACCTGTGCAAGACCTAATGTAGGCAAAGCAGTGCAGGTGCCTCCTAAACGTGGCGGATTTACCCAGTGGCGTTGCGACCGGGGTGCGGGGGGTGCGGCCCGCACCGGGTGACACCATCCTGATGGAGTGACACCAGGTACGCCCCTGCTCCTCACTTGCTCTGCCTCTGTAATAGTACCCCTCACCCTCCCCCCCGTCCTCACTTTTTCGCTGTCTCACTTGTCTCTGTACTAGTAGAAGCACCCCCACCCCCCCACCCCCGTCACCTGCACAGTGAACCTGCCTGCGCCCCCACGTCTTCTGTTGCGCCGGCCCGACGTCACTCCGCAGGGCCGCGCAGGAGGACGTGACGTCACTCGCAGAGCGCCGGAGAGAAGGAGCGCTGCGCTGGATGGGTAAGTGAGTGTGTGTCTGTCTCACTCTATCTCTGTTTGTGTGTCTCTGTCTGTGTGTGACTGTGTGTGTGACTCTTTGTCTTTGTGTGTGTGTGTGTCTCTGTGTGTATGTATGTGTGTGTGTTTGTGTGTGTCTGTATGTGGCTCTCTGTCTGTGTGTGACTGTGTGTGTGTGACTGTGTGTGACTCAGTCTGTGTGTCTCTCTGTCTGTGAGTGTGTGTGTCTCTATCTGTGTGTGTCTCTGTGGTGTGTGTGTGTTTTTTTTTGTGTGGGGGGAGGGGGGGGTTTGTTTGAACCAGCGATCTAATGTGGGGAGACTTTGACCTATTGTGGGGAACATGCAAGGGAACCTGCGGCCTAATGGGGGGAAACTACTACCATATGTGGGGAATCTATGCTACTTCATGTGAGGAAACTGCTACCTAATGTTGGAAAACTGCTACCTAATGTGCGAAAGCTGCTACATAATGTGGGAAAACTTCTACCTAATGTGTGGAATCTGTGCTACCTAATGTGTGGAATCTGTGCTACCTAATGTGTGGAAATTACTACCTAATGTGGGGTAACTGGTACCACATGTGGGGAATCTATGCTACCTAATGTGGGGTAACTGCTACCTACCTTAAGTGGGGGAACTGCTGCCTATCTAATGCTCCCCCCCTGGCAGTAGCACCCTCATCATCCACCAGCAAACCCCCTCAGCAGCACCTCCATCAGCAGATCCTGATGGTGGATGATGGGGGTGCTCCTGCCAGGAGGACGATCCTGCCGATGGATGATGGGGGTGATACTGCCAGGGGGGATGGCCAGTAGCACCCTCATCATCCTCCAGCAACACCCCCCCAGTACTAGCACCCCCATCATCCAATAGCAACACCACCAGATTTATATTCAGAGGGTACAGTATGTGTTGGTATTATATTCAGAGAGTACAGTATGTGGCAGATTTATATTCAGAGGGTACAGTGTGTGGCAGATTTATATTCAGAGTGTACAGTATGTGTTGGTATTATATTCAGAGGGCGCAGTGGGTGGTAGTATTATATTCAGAGGTTACAGTGTGTGGCGGCATTATATTCAGGGGTACAGTATGTGGCAGATTTATATTCAGAGTGTACAGTATGTGTTGGTATTATATTCAGAATGTACAATGTGTGGTAGTATTATATTCAGTGGGTACGGTGTATATAAGGTTTATAATCAAAGAGTATAGTGTATAGTAGTATTATATTTAGAAGATACAGTGTCTCTCAGGTTTATAATAATACTTGTTTTCATATAGAGGATGAGAATCCACTGACATAGTGAGGAGACGTCTGGGCGTCACATTCTGCAGAGAGAAGTTTTAGCTGGACCAGGCGGTATGTACCATCTGAATTAGATAAGGGAAGACTATAGAGAAGACGTCACCTGTAGTCACTGATATTATTCTGTATTCTCCTCACTATAGAGAAGACGTCACCTGTAGTCACTGATATCATTGTGTATTCTCCTCACTATAGAGAAGACGTCACCTGTAATCACTGATATCATTGTGTATTCTCCTCACTATAGAGAAGACGTCACCTGTAGTCACTGATATCATTGTGTATTCTCCTCACTATAGAGAAGACGTCACCTGTAGTCACTGATATCATTGTATATTCTCCTCACTATAGAGAAGACGTCACCTGTAGTCACTGATATCATTGTGTATTCTCCTCACTATAGAGAAGAGGTCATCTATAATCACTGATATCATTGTGTATTCTCCTCACTATAGAGAAGACGTCACCTGTAGTCACTGATATCATTGTGTATTCTCCTCACTATAGAGAAGACGTCACCTGTAGTCACTGATATTATTCTGTATTCTCCTCACTATAGAGAAGACGTCACCTGTAGTCACTGATATCAATGTGTATTCTCCTCACTATAGAGAAGACGTCAACTGTAGTCACTGATATCATTGTACATTCTCCTCACTATAGAGAAGACGTCACTTGTAGTCACTGATATCATTGTGTATTCTCCTCACTATAGAGAAGACGTCACCTGTAATCACTGATATCATTGTGTATTCTCCTCACTATAGAGAAGATGTCACCTGTAGTCACTGATATCATTGTGTATCCTCCTCACTATAGAGAAGACGTCACCTGTAGTCACTGATATTATTCTGTATTCTCCTCACTATAGAGAAGACGTCACCTGTAGTCACTGATATCATTGTCCTCACTATGTCCTATCAGAGCTGTAGTCGCTTGTCAATTCTACAGTTAGGTCAGTGAATCTCAACTCCCAGCATAACCTCACCACTGCATAAAGGGGTACTCTACTGGAAAAAAAAAAATGTAATCAACTGGTGCTACAAAGTTAAACAGATTTATAAATTACTTCTACTTAAAAATCTGAATCCTTCCAGTACTTATAAGCTGCTGTATAAGCAATTCACAGGAAGTTCTTTTCTTTTTTAATTTATTTTCTGTCTGGCCACAGTTCTCTGTGCTGACACCTCTGTCCATGTCAAGAACTGTCCATAGTAGGAGCAAATCCCCATTGCAAACCAATCTTGCTCTGGAAAGTTCCTAACATGGACAGACAGAGCACTGTGGACAGACTGGAAAGAACTACACAACTTCCTGTGAAGAATACAACAGCTTATAAGTACCGTAAGGATTACGATTCTAAATAGAAGTAATTTAAAAATCTATTTAACTTTCTGGCACCAGTTGATATAAAAGTAAATGTTTTCCAGTGGAGTACCCCTTTAAGTAATTCTGGGAGCTGTATATTTAAATGGTGAAAACTTCTTTAACACTTTCCCATTCTGTGGCAACTGGTATATCTGATTATTATACTAGAATTTCTCACAGTGCGCTACAACAGTGGTGTCTGTCACAACTGGCCAAAAACTTACTGGGGGGAGGGGGGAGGTATGGGGGTGACACCATTTTCTACCGCACCGGGTGACACCAACCCTAGCAACGCCACTGGATTTACCTGTTTTGGCGACTGCACATAGACTATATTCCGGTCTCCTTGTGAGGAGGGTATGAATACTTTTTGGTGTGTGTGGATCTCTTTTCAGGTTGGCCTAAGGCCTATCCGGGGAGAAATGGCGATGTAAAGATGGCAGCAGGGCAGATTGTGAAGGATATGGTAGGTAGTTCCAGAAGTTATTGATAGTGATGGAGGTCGCACTTTACTGGATGAATTATGATGCAGGTAATAGGAGCAGGTTATGGATTTATTGGGACAGAACATTGATCCAGGGATTTATTCTGACATTTGGAGTTGGGAAGGAATTTTTCCCCCGTCATGGGGCGATGGGAATCAGCCTCATAAGGGTTTTTTGCCTTCCTCCGGGTCAGCACAGTAGGGACACAATAGGGATATGGATTGACCTTTATGGACTCAGGTCTTTTACAACCTTATGAACGATGTTATGAAGAAGCAGTGGGTTGTCTCCTTATGGGCCACTTTTTGGTTGTTATGAAGAAGCAGCGGGTTGTCTCCTTATGGGACACTTTTTGGTTGTGCTCCTAGAACAGGGTTGTACTGTCCACAGCTACTGCAGATGTAACACAGTCACCTATCTAGCTATGCGCGGCGGTACACAAGCGCGTACAACAAGCGCATACACAAGTCTTTATTCTATTCCAGATGGTAAAACTCCTGATCTAGATCCTGGAGATCGGGTGGTGATAAAGAGACACAAAGAGTCCTGACCTCCATGTGACCGGCCTTTCCAAGTCCTGCTGACAACAACCACTGCAGTAATAGGAAGGAAAGCCTATGTGGATCCATGCCAGTCCTTGTACCAAAGTCACCTCACCAGATACCACATAAAACACCCGACACTCATCAGGATTTTTACCTCAGGACTAATATTTTTTGGCACCAGAACCCTCACAGATTATTCAATTACTGGTGTATCCTGAGAACATATGGACACGTGGACAAATTCTGAACGTTTGGCACTTTTGTGTGAAGAATGTGCTGAGTGCGGATGATCCTATATCCACCTGCCTTATAGCTGCGCCCACTGCGGTGCCGACACCAAGAACAATTTTCAGTCTAATACACAAGGACCAGGATGTGGAAAACCACCATGTATCACAACATATTCTCCATATAGGAATCATTATACCACAAACCCTATAATTCTCCATATAGGAATCATTATACCACAAACCCTATAATTCTCCATATAGGAATCATTATACCACAAACCCTATAATTCTCCGTATAGGAATCATTATACCACAAACCCTATAATTCTCCGTATAGGAATCATTATACCACAAACCCTATAATTCTCCGTATAGGAATCATTATACCACAAACCCTATAATTCTCCGTATAGGAATCATTATACCACAAACCCTACAAACTGTTGACTCCACATCAGGACTCTGGACATGATAAAGAGAGGTGAAATGTCATGTGACCCAGATAATATACCTAGGGGCAAGTAATGGAAAATGATAGAACAAGGTGATACTACAGGGCTCGGCAAAACTGACACAAATTAAAAAAAAAAAATGAGATGGAGTGTGACGCTATTATGGTGCCGCATAGTCACATGACACGTTAGGTTTCTTTCACACTACCGCCATCTTCCTGCCTTCTGACACCCGTTATTCTGCAAAAACAGATAATTAAAAAATAGATACAATAACTGAACATATCGGGTGATAACTGATGCCCAATGTACATTATTATAATGGGAATTCTATCAAAATAATTGACATATTCCATCCATTACTACCCATTATTTCATCCGTCATGCACCGTTATAGTCCGTTATTTTATGTCCGTTTTAACCCCTTCTGGTTGTGACGCTGTATGGAGCATGCTCAGTAGCAATAAGGGATCATAACGGAATATAAAAATACTGGGTGCTAACGGATGTCATTTGTGAACATTCATCATCCATAGGCTTCAATGTTAAAATTTTAACGTCTGTTAATCCAACGTTATTTTTGACGGGACAAAAATGAGTGCATGCACCGTTATTTGCCCCGTCAAAAATAACAGACGTTAGTCTTAAGGGGACATAACTGATCATGAAGGATGGTCAAAGAATGAATAAAGAATGGACTTACTTAGGGGTACTCCGTCCCTAGACATCTCATCCCATATCCAAATAAGATGACTGGCCCCCTGTGCCACTTTATTTCCCCTGTGACAAATCACCCCTCCCTTTATTACCCCCTGTGCCACATCCTTTCCTCTTGATCCCCCTCTGTGCTATTTCATTACCCCTTTATTACCCTTTGTGCATATTCATCACCCCCTCTGCCACTTTATAAAGAGGTGGAGATGAATTTATACAGAAGGTACTAATGGGAGAATGAATGGCTCAGGGGGATCAAGGGGAAATTATGTGGCACAGGGGGTAAGGGGGGGGGGATAATCAGGCACAATGCACAGGGGAATAAGATGGCACTGGGTAAAAAAAAGGGAGGGGGTGATTAATGATACAGGGGGTGATTAAATGACACTGGGAGATTCTACTGTAATATTGTTTTTTATTGTGTTTTATAGGTAATTACACTCTGGAGTTAGCACAGGACAGTATTCAGTCATTTAGGAAGAATTTGGAGCCTTTTTCCCAATAGGGGCCATCTCTCAATAATGGACACTTTTATTCCCTGTGAGTGTCCGCTATTGGGAGATTCTACTGTCATCATTCATCCCCCTCCTGTCATCATCCACTGCCACAGACACCCATCCCCCATCATCAACCATCCTCCCTGTCATCATACACTGACACAAACACCCATTCCCCGTCATCATCCATCCCCCTCGTGTCATCATCCCCCTCGCTTATCGTCTAATCACCTTTTCCTGTTGCCTGGCAGTAGAGAAAGGTACACTCCGTGACATCAGGGGTGTCCTTGCATGGTGGCCTTAATGCGCAGCAGCGACCCTACCCCAGAATCACTATTCCGGAGCCAGCCCAGAGTGGAGAAGGTGGATGGACCAGACCAGCTCACTTTTCCCACTGGTATGCGGACGGTCCCTGCGCAGACAGTCCCTTCAGCGTCCCTACTCTGGATGAGTCCGGGGCCGTCCCGGTAAAGATGGATGGCTCCCCCCCCCCCCCCTACCTGAATGGCTGGACTGATGTCACTATTATTTTTTTTTTCACTTGAGTTTAAGCCGAGGGGGACATTTTCTGCACAAAAAAAAAGGTGCTTATACTCGAGTATATATGGCAATCGAAATAACCTGCCAGAAAGATTGAATTTTCAAGCAGGACCCCTATATATGTAAAAGAGTCCATGACTCACTCCCACACCTCCAACATTGAGAAGATTCTGGAATACCATGTGACAAAAGGAGAGGAGGAGTCCCATACCCCCGACAATATAACTTATATGAACTCTCCTGTATACGAATACAGGGGGAGGAGCCACGTGAGCGCTAGAGATAAATCCGCACTGTTCTTCAGAGAGTTGGATATTCAGCTCCTCTTCTCATATAAGATGCATTTTGGTTACTATTAGGAGCAGAAGAAATCAGATAAGAATAAAGCTTAGATATTATTATTATTTAGGAAATAAATACAATCTCTCTAACCAATTTCAGGGACGTATGTTAGTATAACGCTTAAAACATTGGCGAGTAAAGATAAATTTACTTATAAAACCCCAGAAAGCCTGAGATTCCTCTATGGCCAAAGTCTTAGTAGAAGAATATAAATCTCGTAACGTAAAAGAATGTAAACGTTCCCACAAAGGGGAAGAGGGAAAATGTGTTTAGTAATAACCATAGGGAGTAAAGAAAGTGGGGTTAGGGGAGAAGGGAAATCAGAATCAGTCGTAGAGCAGTCTCGTAATACCGACAAAGTTATATATAAAAGAGGAAAGAACTAGAGAGGCCAAGGAGGAGTGCGGGGGCCACAAAATGGGCCCTATAGAAGGAGGGACTGAGGAGAATTCCATATCCACATGAGGAGGAATATAAAGGGGAGGAGGAGAAAAAGAAGAGCGAACGAGCTCTAATAATCCAGACGAAGGAAAAGCTTTATAATAAGTGTGTAAATCCGGAAACACAAAACCGCCGTCTAATGTCTTCAGGGTGAGCGTCTATACGGGACACGTGGTCTCTTCTGAATCATAACAAAATTACTAAATAACCATCGGATAGAAGAAAAATAACAATTCCGTACTATGATAGGGACGGACTGTAAAAATATAAAATATTATTGGTAAATATAAGATTTAAGAACCTTTTTCCTTCCAATCCACGACATATATGGGAATTTACGAGCGTGTAACTGGGTCTTCAATCCGTGTAATAATGGCGCAAAGTGTGAAGTAAAGAGATCTTGTACCAGATGTGATCAGATCTCTAGGGATTTTATACCCCGGGGAGGACAAAGAAAAGGAAAAGAATTACACCGATGTTTACTGAACCCGGGGGACGCTGACATATTGACGACTTCTCATATAGAAAAATGGATTTTAAGATCTGAGACCGAAAATAGACGTCAAGACGGGAAACGCTGGTCTAGGGTTTGTGATAAATAAAAGTATCTGCAGCGTCATATGTTCAGAAGAGACGATCTTCAAGGGAGACGCGCGGATCCTGTCTGATGCCTTGAATTAAAGTCTCTATAATCATAATGAGAAGGGGGCGGGGACAACACTGACGCGTTACATTCCCTATATACAACGTCAGGGACAATATTACATTATTATAAGTCCAGTGTGCGGAGATGAATATAAGAATAATAAATAATATAAGAAAGAAAACTTTTATTAACAATTGGTAACAAGTTTGGAGATGCAGTATATGATATATGTATAAATGTCAGATATCCTATGTACATGGTTAATATATAGATGTGTTATCTGCATCATTTACTGCTCTGAATTGACTTCTCTCATGTGTGAGTTATTTTATGTTTAACAAGACTTGATTTCTGAGTAAAACATTTCCCACATTCTGCACATGGAAATGGCTTCTCCCCTGTGTGAGTTCGTTTATGTTCACCAAGAATTGATTTCTTAGCAAAACATTTTCCACACTCTGCACATGAGAATGGCTTCTCCCCTGTGTGAGTTCTTTGATGGTAAACAAGATTTGCTTTCTCAGTATAACATTTACCACATTCTGAACATGAAAATGGCTTCTCTCCTGTGTGAGTTATTTGATGTTTATAAAGATTTGGTTTGAGAGTAAAACATTTCCCACATTCTGCACATGAAAATGGCTTCTCTCCTGTGTGAGTTATTTGATGTCTAACAAGATGTGATTTAAAAGTAAAACATTTCCCACATTCTGAACATGAAAACGGCTTCTCTTCTGTGTGAGTTTTTTTATGTTTAACAAGAACTGATTTAGAAGTAAAACATTTCCCACATTCTGAGCATAAAAATGGCTTCTCTCCTGTGTGAGTTCTTTGATGTACAACAAACTCTGATTTAGAAATATAACATTTCCCACATTCTAAGCATGAATATAGTTTAAATACTGTATGAGCTTGTTGATGTCCAGCACCCCTTCTGTGGCTTTTATTTTGCTGAACATCCTGTGATGACTGAGAAGACAGGACCTGTATATAAGGATGAGATGACAGATCTTGGCTGTGAAGGGCTGAGGGTGTATCTGGGATAATGGAATGTTCTTCATATGTATCTTGTGTGATATCATCATCTGCTTTATAATCTGAAGATATAAGATTCTCCTCTGATCTCCTGCTACAAGAATCTGCAGAGAATAACACAGATTTTATTATCAGTATTAACCCCTTAACAACCCAGGAAATTTTAACTTTTGTGTCTTAATTTTTTCCTCCACTCCTCATAGCCATAACTCTTATTTTTCCATCTACATTGCATTTGAGAGCTTGTTTTTTGTGGGACCGATCTTATATTGTATTAACTGTGCATTAAAATATAAGTCCGGTCCATATAATCACAGCGATATCTAATTTGCATAGTTTTCATTACACTTTACTACTTTGTAAAAACAATTACAACAAAAATAGCTTTTACATTTTTACAACAAAAAAGTTGAAATATTATTGGAGGGGGAGGGGGGTCATTTACATTTTTAAAAGCATCTTTTGAATTTTTTTTTTTTTTACACTTTTTGGTCCTTCTATAGGACTTGTATGAGCAGTCATTGGATTGCTCATACAGATCAGTACAGTATTTACTGCATTGATCCATTAGAGCCGACCATAGACAGGCTGTATGAATAGCAGAGTCCCGGCAGTGACAGAGTCCTAGCAATCATGTTATGTGCAGTAAAATTGACTTGTTCTCCTCATAGATCAGGTTGGTACGATCGGTATGTATAACATAGCGTTATCTTTTACTCCGTTTTTTTAAATTTTTTATTTAAACTTATTTTCCTAAAAAGTGAGTAAAGAGACGTACAGTGTAAGTACAGACCATGGAAGTCTATGACAAAATCCCATTCAGCACAGCATGATGTATACAGAGTGAGGACAGCTGCATAACACAGTCACTGACTACAGACACAATACAACCTAAACCGGGAACTAGAGCCTGCGCAGAACTGGTTGTTCAATCCCACTCCCGCCCGCTCCCAATGATTTTTTTGTCCAATCCCGCCAACACGTAGGGTGTTTGCTCCACTCCCGCCCGCTCCCTCTAAAATGTTTGTCCAATCCCGCCCGCTAACATAGTAATGTACAGACACTAGGGTGCAATGTTCTGCACATACTCCCCATTTTGAAACTTTTGGGGGCTTCCATTTCTATGCAGTGCACTTTTCAGTAAAATATCTTTATTCTGTAGGTCCATATGGTTATAATGATACCCAATTTATATAGGTTTGATATATGGGAAAGGATGGGGGGATTTAAGCTTTTATTAGGGAAGGGGTTAAAGGGAAAGGGTTAATTTTTTTACACTTTTTACTTTTTGTTATAGCTCCCATAGGGTATGTGCAGACTGCAGAGCATTGTACTCTAGGGTCTGTAGAAGATACTAGGGTGCAATGCTCTGCAGTGCATTAACCCCCATGTGAATAGCAGTGCAGAGGCCCTGACTGGGAGGATCACCAAGATGCAGTCACTTACACACCCAGCGGGGGCAGCAGCACGAGCACAGCGCACTTTATGTCTCTGTGCTCGTGCTGCTGAACATTGGTGGCGGCTCTGACCTGCTGGGCTGACAGGAAAGAAACAGAGGTCACACTGTACCGCTTATATACTATATATTACAGCTGTCTCATAATCTGGACCAAGTGAGGGCCTCAGACAATAGGCCGAGCGACCAAACAGAGGAGAATATTTTATATAAGCGGTACAGTGTGACCTGATTCTTTCAGGTTTTATGTCTATGTTTGAGTTTTTCCGCTATAAAATAGGATCTTGTTAGACTCTATGTAGCCATGAGGGACATATATGTAAATCGGTGTCAGTTTGGATTCTCTTTGTATTGTTGACAGGAAAAGATGGAGAGAGTACAGTACACGATCCTCCAGGGCAGGATGAGCTCAGCGGGTGGGGGCAGGGGGAGGAGACTACAGGGAGGGGAGGAGACTACAGGGAGGGGGAGGAGACTACTGGGAGGGGGAGGAGACTACTGGGAGGGGGAGGAGACTACCGGGAGCAGCACTCTGAGTGTGGGACAGTCAGCCACTGTCTCATTTCGAGCTATATGGAGGCTGATGCAGGATTTGTGGGACCCACAGGCACAGTGCCTGACTGCCCGCACGCAACAGCCTCCTGACCGTCTGCATATTTTGGGTTGGGTCCCGCGGGATCTCAATCCCAGTGCATCCCTCTACCGGGAACTTTAACCAGTTAAGGACCCAGGGTGTACTTGTATGTCCTGAGTCCGCTCCTGTTCTATAACGGGGGGCCACAGCGGGTCAAGCCCAGGACCCGTGGCTAATAGCACGCGGCATTGATCGCGGTGCCGCGCGCTATTAACCCTTTAGATGCGGCGTCCAAAGTTGAACGCCGCGTCTAAAATGAAAGTGAAAGCATGGCGGTTAGCTCAGGGAGCTGTTCGGGATCGCCGCGGCTTTTTTTTCAGCTGCGGCCGCACATTCAGCACCTGCACCGCCCCCCCATCCTTCTACTATGCCCGTTCCATGATGCCGCTGACCCCAGCAAACACCCTCCCGGGGCTACGGTTAGACCTGCTCCTACCTCCTCCACCACAGCGCCGGCAGCCCATGCAAGAGGATGTCAGGGACGTCCGTCGCCGGAGAGAAGCACTGTGCAGGGCGGGTGAGTGTGTCTGTGTATGTATGTATGTCTGTGTATGTATGTGTGTATGTATGTATGTCTGTGTATGTATGTGTGTATGTATGTATGTCTGTGTATGTATGTGTATGTATGTATGTCTGTGTATGTATGTGTGTCTGTGTATGAATGTGTGTCTGTGTATGAATGTGTGTCTGTATGTCTGTCTGTCTGTCTGTCTGTGTATGTATGTATGTCTGTCTGTGTATGTGTGTATGTATGTCTGTGTATGTATGTTGGGCTGAAGTGGTGACTGTATGTCAGGGATGTCCGTCGCCGGAGAGAAGCACTGTGCAGGGCGGGTGAGTGTGTCTGTGTATGTATGTATGTCTGTGTATGTATGTGTGTATGTATGTATGTCTGTGTATGTATGTGTGTATGTATGTATGTCTGTGTATGTATGTGTGTCTGTGTATGAATGTGTGTCTGTATGTATGTCTGTCTGTCTGTGTATGTATGTATGCCTGTCTGTATGTATGTGTGTCTGTGTATGTATGTATGTATGTATGTCTGTGTATGTGTGTATGTATGTCTGTGTATATATGTTGGGCTGAAGTGGTGACTGTATGTCAGGGATGTCCGTCGCCGGAGAGAAGCACTGTGCAGGGCGGGTGAGTGTGTCTGTGTATGTGTGTATGTATGTGTGTCTGTGTATGTATGTATGTATGTTTGTGTATGCATGTGTGTCTGTATGTATATATGTCTGTGTATGTATGTGTGTCTGTGTATGTATGTCTGTGTATGCATGTCTGTGTATGTATGTCTGTATGTATGTATGTCTGTGTATGTATGTATGTATGTGCGTATGTGTATGTATGTGTGTCTGTGTATGTATGTCTGTGTATGTATGTCTGTCTGTCTGTGTATGTATGTATGTGTATGTGCATGTATGTATGTCTGTGTATGTATGTCTGTCTGTATGTATGTCTGTGTATGTAGGTGTGTATGTCTGTCTGTATGTATGTCTGTGTATGTATGTATGTCTGTGTATGTATGTGTGTCTGTGTATGTATGTCTGTGTATGTATGTATGTCTGTGTATGTATGTGTGTCTGTGTATGTATGTGTGTCTGTCTGTATGTATGTATGTCTGTGTATGTATGTATGTCTGTGTATGTATGTGTGTCTGTGTATGTATGTATGTCTGTCTGTATGTATGTATGTCTGTGTATGTATGTATGTATGTCTGTGTATGTCTGTGTGTGTTTCGACCTAATGTGGGGGAACTGCTACCAAATGTGGGGGAACTGCTATTGTGGGGGAGCGGCTACCAAATGTGGGGGAACTGCTATTGTGGGTGAGCTGCTACCCAATGTGGGGGAACTGCTATTGTGGGGAAGCGGCTACCAAATGAGGGGGAACTGCTATTGTGGGGGAGCTGGTACCAAATGTGGGGGAACTGCTACCTAATATGGGGGAGCTGCTACCTAATGTGGGGGAACTGCTATTGTGGGGGAGCTGCTACCTAATGTGGGGGAGCTGCTATTGTGGGGGAACTGCTACCTAATGTGGAGAAACTGCTATTGTGGGGGAGCGGCTACCAAATGTGGGGGAACTGCTATTGTGGGAGAGCTGCTACCAAATGTGGGGGAGCTGCTACTATTGTGGGGGGAGTGGCTGCCAAATGTGGGGGAACTGCTATTGTGGGGGAGCTGCTACTATTGTGGGGGAGCGGCTACCAAATGTGGGGGGACTGCTATTGTGTGGGAGCTGCTACCTAATGTGGGGTAACTGCTATTGTGGGGGAACTGCTACCACATGTGGGGGAGCTGCTACCAGATGTGGGAGAACTGCTATTGTGGGGGAGCTGCTACCAAATGTGGGGGAGCTGCTATTGTGGGGGAACTGCTACCACATGTGGGAGAGCTGCTACCAGATGTGGGAGAACTGCTATTGTGGGGGAGCTGCTACCAAATGTGGGGGAACTGCTATTGTGGTGGAACTGCTACCACATGTGGGGGAGCTGCTACCAAATGTGGGAGAACTGCTATTGTGGGGGAGCTGCTACCAAATGTGGGGGAACTGCTATTGTGGGGGAACTGCTACCACATGTGGGAGAGCTGCTACCAGATGTGAGGGAACTGCTATTGTGTGGGAGCTGCTACCAAATGTGGGGGAACTGCTATTGTGGGGGAACTGCTACCACATGTGGGAGAGCTGCTACCAAATGTGGGGGAACTGCTATTGTGGGGGAGCTGCTACCAAATGTGGGGGAACTGCTATTGTGGGGGAGCTGCTACTATTGTGGGGGGAGTGGCTTCCAAATGTGGGGGAACTGCTATTGTGGGGGAGCTGCTACTATTGTGGGGGAAGCTGCTACCTAATGTGGGGGAACTGCTATTGTGTGGGAGCTGCTACCTAATGTGGGGTAACTGCTATTGTGGGGGAACTGCTACCACATGTGGGGGAGCTGCTACCAGATGTGAGGGACTGCTATTGTGGGGGAGCTGCTACCAAATGTGGGGGAACTGCTATTGTGGGGGAACTGCTACCACATGTGGGGGAGCTGCTACCAAATGTGGGGGAACTGCTATTGTGGGGGAGCTGCTACCAAATGAGGGTGAACTACTATTGTGGGGGGAGCTGCTACCTAATGTGGGGGAGCGGCTACCTAATGTGGGGGAACGTCTACCTAATGTAGGTAAACTGTGCTACTGTGGGGGAACTCAGATGCCTGTAGCTGCTGTGGGGGAACTCAGATGCCTGTAGCTGCTGTGGGGGAACTCAGATTCCTGTGATTACTGTTGGGGAGCTCAGATGCCTGTGTTTACTGTGGGGGAACTCAGATGCATGTGCTTACTGTGGGGGAACCCTGATGCCTGTAGCTGCTGTGGAGGAACCCTGATGCCTGTAGCTGCTGTGGGGGAACTCTGATGCCTGTAGCTGCTGAGGGTGAACTCTGGTGCCTGTACCTACAGTGGGGGAACTCCGGTGCCTGTACCTACTGTGGGGGAACTCTGGTGCCTGTACCTACTGTGGGGGAACTCCGATGCCTGTACCTACTGTAGGGGAACTCTGGTGCCTGTACCTACTGTGGGGGAACTCCGATGCCTGTACCTACTGTGGTGGAACTCCGATGCCTGTACCTACTGTAGGGGAACTCTGGTACCTGTACCTACTGTGGGGGAACTCCGATGCCTGTACCTACTGTGGGGGAACTCCGATGCCTGTACCTACTGTGGGGGAACTCTGATGCCTGTAGCTGCTGTGGGGGATCTCGGGTGCCTGTAACTACTGTGGGGGAACTTGGGTGCCTGTAGCTACTGTGGGAGAACTCGGGTGCCTGGAGCTAATGTGGGGGAACTCTGGTGCCTGGAGCTACTGTGGGGGAACTCTGGTGCCTGGAGCTACTGTGGGGGAACTCGGGTGCCTGTAGCTAATGTGAGGGAACTCTGGTGCCTGTACCTATTGTGGGGGAATTCCAGTGCCAGCTAGTGACAGCTATGTGGATTAGTATCCAACTTTAGGGTATGTTCATACTACGGAGTGTGAACGGAATCTCCGCTCGCAGAATTCCGCCGGCGGTAGGACCGTGCGACACTGCGCCGTCACCATTGACGGCTATGCAGTGTTCGCGGACTTATGCGCAAAGAATGAACATGTTCTTTCTTTGCGCGGAACAATTTCCGCTGCTGAAATTCCGCAGTGTGAACAGGTCTCACGGAAGACCCATTCACACTGATGGTAATGTTCACAGCACGGAATTCAGCGGGAAATACGTAGTGTGAACATATAAAACAGATAGAAAACGTATTGATAAAAATGCTGTACTTTTATCTATAAAATCCTTGCACTAATTTTATAAAGATCTATTCTTATATTTATACATTTTATCCTGTTATGAATTCGCCATAATGTCTTCTGATTACTGCAGGCAAGCTCCAAGCATCTTCCTCTGTGTAACAGAGTAGAGTTGGCTGACTGCCCAGGCTCCTCCCGATCTCAGAGCAGATGAGTCATCACTGTGAGGGAGACAGACAGACACGCCCCCTCCAGCCTGCACAATGAAAAAGTAACTGAGCAACAGATAAATGCTTATATCTCTGGAAATAAAGATCCCACAGACATAAAACATATATGTACACGATCAGGATTAGGGACCGGGTAACATTTTTTTTTTTTTTAAACTACGACAGATACACTTTAAATCTGCGGAATGTCCGCCCGTGTTTTCTGGGTGTTCATTCCGCACATTTTCAGCCATTTGAACCCGGCCTTAGTGTTCTTAGTGCCAAGGAGAAAGGAGACACATAATAAAATGGGGAGAAGAAGAAGAGAGGCCACCTAGCCTGTCCTAGAGATAAACATTTGTTTATTTTTAACCTCTCCTGCTCTGGACAGTTCCTGACATGGACAGAGGTGTCAGCAGAGAGCACTGCGGTCAGACAGAAAAGAACTACACAACTTTCTCTGCAGCATACAGCAGCTGATAAGTACTGGAAGGCTTAAGATTTTTAAATAGAAGTAATTTACAATTTTGAATAACTTTTTAGCACCAGTTGATTAAAAAAACTATTGTTTTCCATCGGAGTCCCAAAAAAATTATTACAGCCGGTAACTGAGCAGAATCTGTGACTGTTCTCTGCATTAAGTGGTTACTACTCACCTGGGCGGTTACCTGTAGGAATGTCCTCCTTATACTGCTCATCACCGCTCACATCTGTCTCTTCTTCCTTTATGTCTGTAGCATTAATATAGATCAGATCTTTCGCTGTAGGAATGTCCTCATTATACTGCTCATCACCGCTCACATCTGTCTCTTCTTTTATGTCTGTAGCTTTAATACAGATCAGATCTTTCCCTGTAGGAATGTCCTCCTTATACTGCTCATCACCGCTCACATCTGTCTCTGGAGCATTAATATTGTTTGGATCTTTTCCCTGATTCATAAGATATGAAACAAATATTGTAAAGGTCATCAGACAGTAGGGGAAGTCACGTGGGATGTTATAGATGAGCAGGAGATGAGGAGTCATGGAGGGTGAGGGGACTGACCACAAGAGCTTCACAGCCCTTCTACAGATCATAGGGAATATCTCCATCTACCTGATCATCCTGTGGAAGAAGAGGACGGGGACACCTCTCTGGTGCTGTTCTCTTACTGGATCTGACTGTAGGGAACACATACAGAGACTGAATTCATTCTTTACATACAAATAATGAGAGGACGTGTGTATATAGTCATGTCTATTACCTGGTGATGTGAGGGGCTGCTGATCCTCCATCATGACCTGATCCTTGTACTGATCCTTGTGTCCTTCTACATACTCCCACTCCTCCATGGAGAAATAGACCGCCACGTCCTGACACCTTATAGGAACCTGACACATAATGATACAGACATCACCAGACCCCTCCATTACTGTATAATGTCCCAGCATTCCCAGCAGTGTCACCTCTCCAGTCATCACCAGACCCCTCCATTACTGTATAATGTCCCAGCAGTGTCACCTCTCCAGTCATCACCAGACCCCTCCATTACTGTATAATGTCCCAGCAGTGTCACCTCTCCAGTCATCACCAGACCCCTCCATTACTGTATAATGTCCCAGCAGTGTCACCTCTCCAGTCATCACCAGAACCCTCCATTACTGTATAATGTCCCAGCAGTGTCACCTCTCCAGTCATCACCAGACCCCTCCATTACTGTATAATGTCCCAGCAGTGTCACCTCTCCATTCATCACCAGACCCCTCAATTACTGTATAATGTCCCAGCAGTCACCTCTCCAGTCATCACCAGACCCCTCCATTACTGTATAATGTCCCAGCAGTGTCACCTCTCCAGTCATCACCAGACCCCTCCATTACTGTATAATGTCCCAGCAATGTCACCTCTCCAGTCATCACCAGAACCCTCCATTACTGTATAATGTCCCAGCAGTGTCACCTCTCCAGTCATCACCAGACCCCTCCATTACTGTATAATGTCCCAGCATTCCCAGCAGTGTCACCTCTCCAGTCATCACCAGACCCCTCCATTACTGTATAATGTCCCAGCAGTGTCACCTCTCCAGTCATCACCAGACCCCTCCATTACTGTATAATGTCCCAGCAGTGCCACCTCTCCAGTCATCACCAGACCCCTCCATTACTGTATAATGTCCCAGCAGTGTCACCTCTCCAGTCATCACCAGACCCCTCCATTACTGTATAATGTCCCAGCAGTGTCCCCTCTCCAGACATCACCAGACCCCTCCATTACTGTATAATGTCCCAGCAGTGTCACCTTTCCAGTCATCACCAGACCCCTCCATTACTGTATAATGTCCCAGCATTCCCAGCAGTGTCACCTCTCCAGTCATCACCAGACCCCTCCATTACTGAATAATGTCCCAGCAGTGTCACCTCTCCAGTCACCACCAGACCCCTCCATTACTGTATAATGTCCCAGCAGTGTCACCTCTCCAGTCATCACCAGACCCCTCCATTACTGTATAATGTCCCAGCAGTGTCACCTCTCCAGTCATCACCAGACCCCTCCATTACTGTATAATGTCCCAGCAGTGTCACCTCTCCAGTCATCACCAGACCCCTCCATTACTGTATAATGTCCCAGCATTCCCAGCAGTGTCACCTCTCCAGTCATCACCAGACCCCTCCATTACTGTATAATGTCCCAGCATTCCCAGCAGTGTCACCTCTCCAGTCATCACCAGACTCCTCCATTACTGTATAATGTCCCAGCAGTGTCACCTCTCCAGTCATCACCAGACCCCTCCATGACTGTATAATGTCCCAGCAGTGTCACCTCTCCAGTCATCACCAGACCCCTCCATTACTGTATAATGTCCCAGCAGTGTCACCTCTCCAGTCATCACCAGACCCCTCCATTACCGTATAATGTCCCAGCATTCCCAGCAGTGTCACCTCTCCAGTCATCACCAGACCCCTCCATTACTGTATAATGTCCCAGCAGTGTCACCTCTCCAGTCATCACCAGACCCCTCCATTACTGTATAATGTCCCAGCAGTGTCACCTCTCCAGTCATCACCAGACCCCTCCATTACTGTATAATGTCTCAGCAGTGTCACCTCTCCAGTCATCACCAGACCCCTCCATTACTGTATAATGTCCCAGCATTCCCAGCAGTGTCACCTCTCCAGTCATCACCAGACCCCTCCATTACTGTATAATGTCCCAGCAGTGTCACCTCTCCTGTCATCACCAGACCCCTCCATTACTGTATACTGTCCCAGCAGTGTCACCTCTCCAGTCATCACCAGACCCCTCCATTACTGTATAATGTCCCAGCATTCCCAGCAGTGTCACCTCTCCAGTCATCACCAGACCCCTCCATTACTGTATAATGTCCCAGCAGTGTCACCTCTCCAGTCATCACCAGACCCCCTCCATTACTGTATAATGTCCCAGCAGTGTCACCTCTCCAGTCATCACCAGACCCCTCCATTACTATATAATGTCCCAGCAGTGTCACCTCTCCAGCCATCACCAGACCCCTCCATTACTGTATAATGTCCCAGCAGTGTCACCTCTCCAGTCATCACCAGACCCCTCCATTACTGTATAATGTCCCAGCAGGGTCACCTCTCCAGTCATCACCAGACCCCTCCATTACTGTATAATGTCCCAGCAGTGTCACCTCTCCAGTCATCACCAGACTCCTCCATTACTGTATAATGTCCCAGCAGTGTCACCTCTCCAGTCATCACCAGACCCCTCCATTACTGTATAATGTCCCAGCAGTGTCACCTCTCCAGTCATCACCAGACCCCTCCATTACTGTATAATGTCCCAGCAGTGTCACCTCTCCAGTCATCACCAGACCCCTCCATTACTGTATAATGTCCCAGCAGTGTCACCTCTCCAGTCATCACCAGACCCCTCCATTACTGTATAATGTCCCAGCAGTGTCACCTCTCCAGTCATCACCAGACCCCTCCATTACTGTATAATGTCCCAGCAGTGTCACCTCTCCAGTCATCACCAGACTCCTCCATTACTGTATAATGTCCCAGCAGTGTCACCTCTCCAGTCCTCACCAGACCCCTCCATTACTGTATAATATCCCAGCAGGGTCACCTCTCTAGTCAGCAGCTCCATCATCTTGTTGATAAGTTCTAGAATCTTCATTTCACCCATTTCCTCATGTATCAGGGAGTGAGGTGGGGGCCCCGGGATTGGACTCAGGGATCTTCCCCATTCTTCACCCACAGGGGCCCGACAGCGCCCACTAGAGGACTTCTTCACTACTGTGTAATCCTGTGTATGGAGAGACACATTAATATCACTACATACATTCCCAGAATCCCTCACCTCTCCAGTCATATCCATCTGTTATTATATAGATAAGAATGAGGTCATGTGACATCACTTCCAGAATCCCTCACCTCTCCAGTCATATCCATCTGTTATTACATAGATAAGAATGAGGTCATGTGACATCACTCCCAGAATCCCTCACCTCTCCAGTCATATCCATCTGTTATTCCATAGATAAGAATGAGGTCATGTGACATCACTCCCAGAATCTCTCACCTCTCCAGTCATATCCATCTGTTATTACATAGATAAGAATGAGGTCATGTGACGTCACTCCCAGAATCCCTCACCTCTCCAGTCATATCCATCTGTTATTACATAGAGAAGAATGAGGTCATGTGACATCACTCCCAGAATCCCTCACCTCTCCAGTCATATCCATCTGTTATTACATAGATAAGAATGAGGTCATGTGACATAACTCCCAGAATCCCTCACCTCTCCAGTAAGCCGGAAGAGTATCTGTAAGGTGAGGTTTAGGATCCTGTCGGCCATCTTGTTCCTGTCTCTCTCCATGGTTGATGGGTCATCCAGGAGAATTCTCTTATATAGAATATATCAGCAGAGGATCCTGGATTGGAGAAACCTGAAGGGAAGAAGAGGAGACGATGATAAACCGCACCAGATTCTATGGAGAAATAAAATCCATTTCCTGGAGATAATCTGGGGAAACATCTGAGGAGACATTATAGTCACAATCCTGGAGGCTGTAAACCTAGTCAGGGGATCCATCATAGTCTGGGGCGGAGTCATGGGGGATGGGCAAAATATGGAGATAATTCAACACGGTTTCGTTTTTAAGTATATTTTTTGCTGGCAGCTGGAACTTTCGCTTTCTCTTTCCTGCATTCTACACAGGATCCGGCCCATTGTCTTCTCCGAGATCCAGGAACAGGACCTCACTTTCTCTGTTGGACGGTGATCACATGGGGGATGAGAAGGGATTAATGGATGTTTTCAATGAAAATCAATATTGGTAATCGCTGTCGACGATTTTCTTTACCGATAAATCGCGCACCGATTAGTTGTTGCAGAAATCCTCAAAAGTAGAGCGCAGCATACCACGGTGACATCATCATTACGGATGACCATTGGGGCCGTACGGCTGGGCTTATGATCTAGAAGAAATGCCAAGTCAGGGTAAATGACTATTTCCCGGTTACGGAAGGCGTCTCCACTTCCCCTCAATGTCCTCTATCTCACTAGGATACAGAGCACGATCATAATCCTGGAGTTACGGGAGACGGTCGGGCGATGACTTTCATCAGGACTTGATCATTGGATATAACGGTCATATTGGGTAAACGGCGCTGACATCTGTCCTGTATTATAACAGCGTTTACCACATTGTCCTCCTCAGTTATTGACGCGGTCACATGACACATTTCTGCGCTTTTCGTACTCGGATTCACATAAAGTGTTGGTGGGATCATAGGTGAATGGATCCGCATCACACTGGGAATTATTATCCCGGAATGTTACATAATTATCCAGAATCTGGGCAGAAAGCCAATCTGGTCTCCAGGGTTGGTACCACACTATGTTGGGAGTTTGAATCCTGACGTGGATGTTGTCCCTCCAGGTACCCACGTTATGGACCCTTTTCATCTGGAACACATTGTTTTAGGTAACGAAGGGAGGTGGGGAGATCCACCAGGACCATAGTGGCGGCCATCTTAGATTAATATCTGGAGGCCGCTCAGGATCGTAGCCTCCAAAAGAAGTGTCCGATACCGGAGGAAGGAGACTGATCAGGTGACAGGATGGGCGGGGAGGTGACCTGCAGCCCTTCACCATCCAGACATCCTCTGGGGGGCAGTATAGGCAGGAGGTCAGGTAAATGAGTGCTGGGCGGCACAGAGGTTTGATTGTGAGATCTAAAGGGTTAATGATGATGACTAATAATCGTGGTGAGTGCTGGCTGCTTATAGCTCCTGAGCTCACCTCAAAGTCCCCATAGAGGGTGCAGAGTGTTATTATATACTGTGTCCTTAAGGGGTTAATAATAAACAACCCCAATAATCCTGATCTGATGGTGACCGCACACACATACCTGTATCTGTAGAGGAGCCGTGTGCTTACAGGACCTGCGATGATGTCACCGTCATGTGATCAGTCACATGGAGGAGGAGGAGTCACATGATCAGGGGCTGCTGCTCTAGGCTCATCTGCTCAGTGTATGCAGGACTCTGCTGTCACATGACCATTATCACAGGTCCTTCAATCACCATCTTTTCTATACTGGCTGCTAAACTCCGCCCACTCCTGTCACATGATCCTCCCCACAGGTCCTTTACCCACAGTCACATCTTTACTGCAAAACTTTACCCCCAAATGTACTGGTCACATGATTGTGACATCATCACGGGTCCTACACCTCCAGCATGTAGCAGATACAGAGCAGGTCCTGGTGGGGCAGTCACCGCTGTTGTGTGTGGAGATCTCTCAGAGCAGCAGCCCCTGATCATGTGACTCCTCCTCCTCCATGTGACTGATCACATGACGGTGACATCATCGCAGGTCCTGTAAGCACACGGCTCCTCTACAGATACAGGTATGTGTGTGCGGTCACCATCAGATCAGGATTATTGGGGATGTTTGTTATTAACCCTTAAGGACACGATGTATATTTACATTCTGTGCCCCATATGGGACTTTGAGGTGAACTCAGGAGCTATAAGCAGCCAGGACTCACCACTAATGACGCTCATCGCCATTAACCCCTTTAGATTCCATGATCAAAGTCGATTGCAGGATGTAAAATGAGTAAAATGCAGTTGTTGGGGGGCGGAGTCTAGATCAGCTGAGATGGCGGCCGGAGGGCCCCTTACCGTGCTCTGTGCTCAGATCGGTGCTCTAAGTATACAGACACCTCCACAGCCTGTATAAGCCGAGCACCGATAACACTGATCACTATGGCAGAGCGTTATTCAGGGTTTGTAATAGAAGCCCCTCCCCTAATAAGTTTATATCCTATTTTTGTAATAAAATAATGTAGGTGGGCGTGGCTTAGACATGGCGCTGTACGGTTGTTTTTCTAGGGAGCGCCGTGCCGACCAGCAGTTGTTTGCCTGATTTCCTGCCTATACTGCCCCCCAGGGGATGTCTGGATGGTGAAGGTATCAGGTCACTTACCCGCCCATCCTGTCACCTGGTCAGTCTCTTTTCTCCGGGTATCAGCCACTTCTTCCATACAGGACTATGTAAGCATCAGGTTTTTTAAGTTTCTCCCGCGCCCCTATTATTACTTAAGACAGTGTTTCCAAACCAGCGTGCCTCCAGCTGTTGTAAAACTACAACTCCCAGCATGCCCTGACAGCCAAATGCTGTAACAGCTGGAGGCACCCTGCTTGGGAAACACTGACTCCGGTGGTGGCCCAGACCCTGCGTGTGTAACGGTATATGATGCTCGGCCTCTGCTGCAGGTAATAGCAGGTTCTTCCGGGGGGACATTTGGTTGGCTTTGGCGCATGCGCAGCTGGCCATAGGGAGATATTTTAGGAATATTGAGACGCACTTTATTTATGTGAGTGATCTATGTACCATATGATATCAGGATTATTGTTCACTACATTATTTAAAATGCTTACGTCTTATAATATTGATTGCTGGGGCCACTTATTTTGGCTCTGACACTTACTGTGCGTGCGCCATGGCTTTGGATCTATGAAGTGATTCACCACGCATGCGCGAATTCAATTGCGCGATACAGAGGAAAAATTATGGAACCTGCGCATGCGCGGGGAAATGGGCTGTAAGTAACATATTAGGCCGACAGTATGCGCTTGCGCCTGTTATGGGAGTGAGGCAGGATACCGGAACTAGTCATAGTCTGTGACACCGGAACTAGTTGCATGGAGTGCGTGTGCATGAATGGATGGATGGCGTTCACACCTGTCGGCACTGAGGTACTAAATACTTGTGTTATATAAAGACATGTTTGTGATATGACAGCCATGAGCCCCTGAGGAAGTCACCAAGAGTGACGAAACGTGTGGGAACTTAGGGATTTTGTGAGACACCCGCTCTCTACCTGACAGTGTGATGTATATGTATTTGCTCCCTTGATCATATCATGTGACTTGGTTATTTGATTTATTTATTGTTGCAGCAGCAGTGTATGGATTGTTAAGCTTGGTTGATGTAGAAACTGCACTTTTTGCAGCTAGACTGTATACATTGTTTACTCATAAGAGCTGCCATTTGTGCACCCTAGAATATACTGTGTTGGGGCCAGAAGTCACAGGGGGATTATTGCATCTTATTCTTTAGACATATAGATATTAGACGGGTGTCTTTGTTTGTGGGGGGAGTGCCAGAGCAAGACTGGGATCCCTCCCTATGGCTTTAGGTCGGTCCGAGATGTTGTGGACTTCCTTTTTAAATGTTTTTAACATTATATGGCTATTTTTTGTACAATAAAGAATTACTTTGATATATATATATTTTTGGTGTGCTATCACTTTCTGCTTTTTCTTTTCTATTTTTTGGTTGTACTTCCGGGGGGACATATCACAATTCACATAAAATCCTGATGTAATTGTGATGTATATTGTGCCCCCTAGTGGACACATTTCAGTATTCTTCATTGGACAATGTCATATTGAATCCCTCTATTCTTCTCCCTGCTCTGATGAAGACGTTCTGAATACACCGCAGCCTCAGAGATTAGGAGAAATGGATTCACAACGTCTTCAGCAGAGCAGGGAGAGCGACCTCAGAAGACCTGGAGGACCAGAGCGCCACCACTGGACGGGAGAGGGGAGTGCGCTCTAGTCTCTTATTTTACAGCCCTCGGACAATGGATTTTGATTTATAGAGAAATCTGAAAACTCTTATAATGTCTCCTCAGATGTTTCCCCAGATTATCTCCAGGAAATGGATTTTATTTCTCCATAGAATCTGGTGCGGTTTATCATCGTCTCCTCTTCTTCCCTTCAGGTTTCTCCAATCCAGGATCCTCTGCTGATATCTTCTATATAAGAGAATTCTCCTGGATGACCCATCAACCATGGAGAGAGACAGGAACAAGATGGCCGACAGGATCATAAACCTCACCCTACAGATACTCTTCCGACTTACTGGAGAGGTGAGGGATTCTGGGAGTGATGTCACATGACCTCATTCTTATCTATATAATAACAGATGAATATGACTGGAGAGGTGAGGGATTCTGGGAATGATGTCACATGACCTCATTCTTATCTATGTAATAACAGATGGATATGACTGGAGAGGTGAGGGATCCTGGGAGTGATGTCACATGACCTCATTCTTATCTATGTAATAACAGATGGCTATGACTGGAGAGGTGAGGGATTCTGGGAGTGATGTCACATGACCTCATTCTTATCTATGTAATAACAGATGGATATGACTGTAGAGGTGAGGGATTCTGGGAGTGATGTCACATGACCTCATTCTTATCTATGTAATATCAGATGGATATGACTGGAGAGGTGAGGGATTCTGGGAGTGATGTCACATGACCTCATTCTTATCTATGTAATAACAGATGGATATGACTGGAGAGGTGAGGGATTCTGGGAATGTATGTAGTGATATTAATGTGTCTCTCCATTCAAAGGATTACACAGTAGTGAAGAAGTCCTCTAGTGGGCGCTGTCGGGCCCCTGTGTGTGAAGGATGGGGAAGAACCCTGAGCCCAATCCCGGGGCCCCCACCTCACTCCCTGATACATGAGGAAATGGATGAACAGAAGATCCTAGAACTCATCAACAAGATGATGGAGCTGCTGACTGGAGAGGTGACCCTGCTGGGACATTATACAGTAATGGAAGGGTCTGGTGATGACTGGAGAGGTGACACTGCTGGGACATTATACAGTAATGGAGGGGTCTGGTGATGACTGGAGAGGTGACACTGCTGGGAATGCTGGGACATTATACAGTAATGGAAGGGTCTGGTGATGACTGGAGAGGTGACACTGCTGGGACATTATACAGTAATGGAGTGGTCTGGTGATGACTGGAGAGGTGACACTGCTGGGAAATTATACAGTAATGGAGGGGTCTGGTGATGACTGGAGAGGTGACACTGCTGGGAATGCTGGGACATTATACAGTAATGGAGGGGTCTGGTGATGACTGGAGAGGTGACACTGCTGGGACATTATACAGTAATGGAGGGGTCTGGTGATGACTGGAGAGGTGACACTGCTGGGACATTATACAGTAATGGAGGGGTCTGGTGATGACTAGAGAGGTGACACTGCTGGGACATTATACAGTAATGGAGGGGTCTGGTGATGACTGGAGAGGTGACACTGCTGGGACATTATACAGTAATGGAGAGGTCTGGTGATGACTGGAGAGGTGACACTGCTGGGACATTATACAGTAATGGAGGGGTCTGGTGATGACTGGAGAGGTGACACTGCTGGGACATTATACAGTAATGGAGGGGTCTGGTGATGACTGGAGAGGTGACACTGCTGGGACATTATACAGTATTGAAGGGGTCTGGTGATGACTGGAGAGATGACACTGCTGGGACATTATACAGTAATGGAGGGGTCTGGTGATGACTGGAGAGGTGACACTGCTGGGACATTATACAGTAATGGAGGGGTCTGGTGATGACTGGAGAGGTGACACTGCTGGGACATTATACAGTAATGGAGGGGTCTGGTGATGACTGGAGAGGTGACACTGCTGGGACATTATACATCAATGGAGGGGTCTGGTGATGACTGGAGAGGTGACACTGCTGGGACATTATACAGTAATGGAGGGGTCTGGTGATGACTGGAGAGGTGACACTGCTGGGACATTATACAGTAATGGAGGGGTCTGGTGATGACTGGAGAGGTGACACTGCTGGGACATTATACAGTAATGGAGGGGTCTGGTGATGACAGGAGAGGTGACACTGCTGGGACATTATACAGTAATGGAGGGGTCTGGTGATGACTGGAGAGGTGACACTGCTGGGACATTATACAGTAATGGAGGGGTCTGGTGATGACTGGAGAGGTGACACTGCTGGGACATTATACAGTAATGGAGGGGTCTGGTGATGACTGGAGAGGTGACACTGCTGGGACATTATACAGTAATGGAGGGGTCTGGTGATGACTGGAGAGGTGACACTGCTGGGACATTATACAGTAATGGAGGGGTCTGGTGATGACTAGAGAGGTGACACTGCTGGGACATTATACAGTAATGGAGGGGTCTGGTGATGACTGGAGAGGTGACACTGCTGGGACATTATACAGTAATGGAGGGGTCTGGTGATGACTGGAGAGGTGACACTGCTGGGACATTATACAGTAATGGAGGGGTCTGGTGATGACTGGAGAGGTGACACTGCTGGGACATTATACAGTAATGGAGGGGTCTGGTGATGACTAGAGAGGTGACACTGCTGGGACATTATACAGTAATGGAGGGGTCTGGTGATGTCTGGAGAGGTGACACTGCTGGGATATTATACAGTAATGGAGGGGTCTGGTGATGACTGGAGAGGTGACACTGCTGGGACATTATACAGTAATGGAGAGGTCTGGTGATGACTGGAGAGGTGACACTGCTGGGACATTATACAGTAATGGAGGGGTCTGGTGATGACTGGAGAGGTGACACTGCTGGGACATTATACAGTAATGGAGGGGTCTGGTGATGACTGGAGAGATGACACTGCTGGGACATTATACAGTAATGGAGGGGTCTGGTGATGACTGGAGAGGTGACACTGCTGGGACATTATACAGTAATGGAGGGGTCTGGTGATGACTGGAGAGGTGACACTGCTGGGACATTATACAGTAATGGAGGGGTCTGGTGATGACTGGAGAGGTGACCCTGCTGGGACATTATACAGTATTGAAGGGGTCTGGTGATGACTGGAGAGGTGACACTGCTGGGATATTATACAGTAATGGAGGAGTCTGGTGATGACTGGAGAGGTGACACTGCTGGGAATGCTGGGACATTATACAGTAATGGAGGGGTCTGGTGATGACTGGAGAGGTGACACTGCTGGGACATTATACAGTAATGGAGGGGTCTGGTGATGACTGGAGAGGTGACACTGCTGGGAATGCTGGGACATTATACAGTAATGGAGGGGTCTGGTGATGACTGGAGAGGTGACACTGCTGGGACATTATACAGTAATGGAGGGGTCTGGTGATGACTGGAGAGGTGACACTGCTGGGACATTATACAGTAATGGAGGGGTCTGGTGATGACTGGAGAGGTGACACTGCTGGGACATTATACAGTAATGGAGGGGTCTGGTGATGACTGGAGAGGTGACACTGCTGGGAATGCTGGGACATTATACAGTAATGTAGGGGTCTGGTGATGACTGGAGAGGTGACACTGCTGGGACATTATACAGTAATGGAGGGGTCTGGTGATGACTGGAGAGGTGACACTGCTGGGACATTATACAGTAATGGAGGGGTCTGGTGATGACTGGAGAGGTGACACTGCTGGGAATGCTGGGACATTATACAGTAATGGAGAGATCTGGTGATGACTGGAGAGGTGACACTGCTGGGACATTATACAGTAATGGAGGGGTCTGGTGATGACTGGAGAGGTGACACTGCTGGGACATTATACAGTAATGGAGGGGTCTGGTGATGACTGGAGAGGTGACACTGCTGGGACATTATACAGTAATGGAGGGGTCTGGTGATGACTGGAGAGGTGACACTGCTTGGACATTATACAGTAATGGAGAGGTCTGGTGATGACTGGAGAGGTGACACTGCTGGGAATGCTGGGACATTATACAGTAATGGACGGATCTGGTGATGACTGGAGAGGTGACACTGCTGGGAATGCTAGGACATTATACAGTAACACCACTGGAGGGGTCGGGGTGATGACTGTATCATTATGTGTCAGGTTCCTATAAGGTGTCAGGACGTGGCGGTCTATTTCTCCATGGAGGAGTGGGAGTATGTAGAAGGACACAAGGATCAGTACAAGGATCAGGTCATGATGGAGGATCAGCAGCCCCTCACATCACCAGGTAATAGACATGACTATATACACACGTCCTCTCATTATTTGTATGTAAAGAATGAATTCAGTCTCTGTATGTGTTCCCTACAGTCAGATCCAGTAAGAGAACAGCACCAGAGAGGTGTCCCCGTCCTCTTCTCCCACAGGATGATCAGGTAGATGGAGATATTCCCTATTCCCTATCTGTAGAAGGGCTGTGAAGCTCTTGTGGTCAGTCCCCTCACCCTCCATGACTCCTCATCTCCTGCTCATCTATAACATCCCACGTGACTTCTCCTACTGTCTGATGACTTTTACTATATTTCTTCCACATCTTATGAATCAGGGTGAAGATCCGAACAATATTAATGCTCCAGAGACAGATGTGAGCGGTGATGAGCAGTATAAGGAGGACATTACTACAGGGAAAGATCTGATCTATAGTAATACTACAGACTTAAGGGAAGAAGAAGAAGAGACAGATGTGAGCAGTGATGAGCAGTATAAGGAGAACATTCCTACAGAGAAAGATCTGATCTATAGTAATACTACAGACTTAAGGGAAGAGACAGATGCAAGTGGTGATGAGCAGTATAAGGAGGACATTCCTTCAGGTAACCACCCAGGTGAGTAGTAACCACTAAATGCAGAGAACAGTCACAGATTCTTCTTGGTCACTGGCTGCAGTTATTCTTGGGTGTAACTCTATTGGTGTAACTAGAGGTTTTTGGGGGGCTCCAAGGCCTTCTGTGCGCTCTTACTATAGATTCTACACCTTTTATGCCCCCACACTATTACTGTGCCCCACAGACTGTTCTGCATCTTCTCTTCACCCCACACTGTGTATATACCCACTTTGTTCCAGTGGAAGAATAAATACCTCTCCCCATCATCCCCCCAGAGCAGCTGTGTCCTCCGGCAGAAGTCACCTGGTGTTGGCTACTTTATGATCTGATCATGTGGCCTGTTCCTGGCAGACATTACTAGCTGCTCCAGAACACTGTCTGCGGGATATAAGTGGGGGGGAAATCATTGGGCAGAGAGACAAAGAAGCGGAGACAGTTGAAGCGGTGCTCCCCCGAGGAGCTGAGACATATACCCCGGACCCCCAGAGGAGCCCCCCCTGTACAACCCCAAGAACACCATCCCAACCATGAAGCA
Organism: Hyla sarda; assembly: GCF_029499605.1. NCBI lineage: Eukaryota > Metazoa > Chordata > Amphibia > Anura > Hylidae > Hyla > Hyla sarda. The sequence goes on along the minus strand of NW_026607578.1, from coordinate 226,169 downwards.
TGGAGGTGGAAACATCAGGGGAATTTTATCAAAACCTGTCCAGAGGAAAAGTTGTTGAGTTGCCCATAGCAACCAATCAGATCGCTTCTTTCATTTTTCGTAGGCCTTTTTAAAAATGAAAGAAGCAATCTGATTGGAGGTTTTTTCCTCTGGACAGGTTTGGATAAATATCCCCCATCATTCCTTGGGGCTGCTTTTCCGAAAAGGGGACAGGACGACTGCACCGTATTGAGGGGAAGATGAATGGGGCCATGTATCGAGAGATCTTGGCCAACAACCTCCTTCCCTCAGTAAGAGCATTGAAGATGGGTCGTGGCTGGGGCTTCCAGCATGACAACGACCCGAAACACACAGCCAGGGCACTAAGGAGTGGCTCCGTAAGAAGCATCTCAAGGTCCTGGAGTGGCGCAGTCTTCAGACCAGAACCCAGTAAAAAATCTTTGGAGGGAGCTGAAAATCCTTATTGCCCAGTGACATCCCCGAAACCTGAAGGATCTGGAGAAGATCTGTATGGAGGAGTGGGCCAGAACCCCTGCGGCAGTGTGTGCAAACCTGGTCAAGAACTACAGGAAACGTTTGATCTCTGTAATTGCAAACAAAGGTTTCAGCCATGATCATTACACCCCTGGATGGAAACATTGCTGCTCAGTAGAGACTGGGAGGAAGAGACCTAGATGCCGGACGATCAGTCATAGACCCTATGGGAAGGACAGTTCAGCTAAAGCCATGTCAGCAAAGTGAATGTACAGGATATGAAGCTTGAAAATAAGAACAAGTCTTAGCAGTTTAACCCCTTCCCTAATAAAAGTTTGAATCACCCCCTTTTCCCATATAAAAAAAACTATAAAAAATTAAGGTTTTTTAAACTGCACGGTCAAAATACCAAAGTCCAGAACTGCGTAGATTTGGTCACTTTATATACCCTAAAAAAATGTATAAAAAGTGATCAAAAAGTCCCATAGAAAAATGGTACAGATGTAAACTTCAGATCTCAGCGCAAAAAATGACCCTCACACATCCCTGTATACGGAAAAATAATAAAGTTATAGGGGTCAGAAGAGGACAATTTTAAACATGCTAATTTTTGTACAAAAAGTTCAATTTATTTTTTTAAAGAAGTAACAAAATCAAACCTATATAAGTTGGGTGTCCTTATACCGTATGGATCTACAGAATAAAGATAAGGTGTCACTGTTACCGAAAAATGTACTGCGTAGAAACAGAAGCCCCCAAAAGATACAAAATAGTGTTTTTTAATTAAATTTTTGCCTCACAAATTATTTTTGGTTTTTGGTTTCACCGTAGATTTTGTGGTGAAATGATTGACGTCATTACAAAGTAAAATTGGTAGCACAAAAACCAACAACAACCTCATATGGGTCTGTAGGTAGAAAACTGAAAGCGTTCTGATTTTTAGAAGGTGAGGTGGAAGAAACAAAAGTGAAAAAACCTTTAAAAAGTCCTTAAGGGGTTAAAGCATTGTTTTTTTTATTAAAATATAAGGAAAACTCTACAAGTTGGATGATGATACTGACCTGATGGATAAGTATAACGTCAGTTGTGACATCACGTTGTATGGTAGATGATGAAAAAATCCCAAATTTGCAGAATTGCATTTTATTTCAATTGAATTTTATCCCACAATTTGTTTTCGGTTTCACAGTAAAATTGGTCCCACAAAAAACAAACTCTGATGTGACTCTAGATGGAAAAATGTAAATAAGGTTAATACTCAATTATATAATCTGTGTTATTCTCTGCAGATTCTTGTACCAGGAGATCAGAGGAGAATCTTATATCTTCAGATTATAAAGCAGATGATGATATCACACAAGATACATATGAAGAACATTCCATTATCCCAGATACACCCTCAGCCCTTCACAGCCAAGATCTGTCATCTCATCCTTATATACAGGTCCTGTCTTCTCACTCATCACAGGATGTTAAGGAAAAAGAGGGTCATAGAAGGGGTGTTGGACATCAACGAGCTCATACAGGAAAGAAACCATATTCATGCTCAGAATGTGGGAAATGTTCTATTAAGAAATCAGTTGTTATTAAACATAAAAGAACTCACACAGGGGAGAAGCCATTTTCATGTTTACAGTGTGGAAAATGTTTTACTGAAAAATCAAATCTTGTTAAACATCAGAGAACTCACACAGGGGAGAAGCCTTTTTCATGTTCACAATGTGGAAAATGTTTTACTGAAAAATCAAGTCTTGTTCAACATCAAAGAACTCACACAGGAGAGAAGCCATTTTCATGTTCACAATGTGGGAAATGTTTTACTGAAAAATCAAATCTTGTTAAACATCAAAGAACTCACACAGGAGAGAAGCCATTTTCATGCTCAGAATGTGGGAAACGTTTTACTTGCAAATCAGATGTTACTCGACATGAAAGAACTCACACAGGGGAGAAACCATTTTCATGTTCAGAATGTGGGAAATGTTTTACTGATAAATCAAATCTTGTTCAACATAAAAGGACTCACACAGGGGAGAAGCCATTTTCATGCTCAATATGTGGGAAACGTTTTACTTGCAAATCAGATGTTACTCGACATAAAATAACTCACACAGGGGAGAAACCATTTTCATGTTCAGAATGTGGGAAATGTTTTACTGATAAATCAAGTCTTCTTAAACATCAGAAAACTCACACAGGAGAGAAGCCATGTTCATGTTCAGAATGTGGGAAATGTTTTACTCGCAATTCAAGTCTTACTAAGCATAAAAGAACTCACACAGGGGAGACGCCATATTCATGTTCAGAATGTGGGAAATGCTTTACTCATTATACAAGTCTTTATAGGCATAAAAGAACTCACACAGGAGAGAAGCCAATTCAGAACAATAAATGATGCAGATAACAGATCTATATATTCACCATGTACATAGGATATCTGACATTTATACATATATCATATGCTGCATCTCCAAACTTGTTCCCAATCGTTCTTTTTAGAAGACCCAACAGGCATAATCCATGGGGAGCTGCTACTGGAGACCCAAACACCTCACAGAGAAGGGACTTATTCCAGTGATGAAGAATTCCAGGACGGTCAGGGCTTCACCTGCTGAGACCCTTTTAGAAAGGTTGTGTTATCCCCGATCCTAGCTGATCATGTGGCGTCCGATCACTGGACACCTCACTCTGTGCTCGGCTGTTTCTGCAGCTCCCATAGTGAATGTACCTCCTCCCTACCTGGGGACACTGGGGTCCCTGTTATTGAGATACAGGGGATAGATGACACAACCCCCTCACCACCCCGTGATGTACTTTTATGTCCTGGGCGGGATTACTTTCCTGACTGTCTTGGCAGTGTAACCCTATGTATGCCGCAGTCAGTACTGATTGTGGCATCTATAGGGTTAAACTGTCTTGCTCCCCCAGTCATGGCCTCCAGGTCTACCAGGCGCTGTTGCCTATGAGGCCCGAACTCGGTAACACTGACAGTTATACTGCGCTGTAGTACAGATGTATGGTGGTGTAGTATAACAGCGATTAGACGAAAGCAGCTTCAGGTCCTAAATAAAAACGTATGGTCCCTGTCCCAATAAAGCCGTATATTATTACAAAAAAACTCCAAAACATACATAGCAGGTATTCTTTGTACTAACTTGTACTTTAAAGGGGTACTCCACCCCTAGACATCTTATTCTCTATCCAAAGGAGAAGGGATAAGATGTCTGATTGTGGGGGTCCCACTGATGGGATCTCCCTGCTGCACCGATGTTCGTTTAGAATGCTGGCTGCAGCGCAGGAGGCTTGTGACGTCACGGCCACGCCCCGTCATGATGTCACAGCCAAGCTCCTGATGGCCGTCACGACACTTCCATTGACTTTAATTGAGGGGGCGTGGCCGTGACGTTACGAGCCTCCGCCCCACATCGCCAGTCATCCAGCACGGAGCGAATTATCCAATAGATGTTTATCAGACATACTGTGCGAGTTCAGTGCGATTATTGAGAATGAAGATTACAGATGTTTTCTATGGAATACTAGGTGAATGACACAATGGAATGTCCATAGACTATAATGGAAAGAACATTTTATTTGGAGCCTAAACCATTTACCATATCAAATTATCTTTTACCACAAGTGTCCCCAGACAGAGCCGCACAGTGTAAAATGGAAATGACCTGGGATTATAGCTGTTTATTATAGAATGCAAAGGTGAATGACAAAATGGAATGTCCATAGACTATAATGGGAAGAAGATTTATTTAAAGTATGAACCATTTAACATATCGAATACATCTTAAGGTTACAGTCCCACATACCGCTTACGCAGCCTATTTCACGCTGCGCTAAATCTGCTGCATTATCCCCGATCACCATATACATAGGGCTTTCTGGCGGCAGCTCTGTGTTTGCAGTGAGTTTGGGTAAGCGGTATGTGGGACCGTACCCTTAGCCTCTTAAGGACGCAGGGCGTACCTGTATGCCCTGTGCCTGTCCCGGTCTATAACATAGTAGGTTGGTCCCGGCATCTAATGAAAGCCGGGACCCTGGGCTAATAGCGTGCGGAACTGATCGTTGTGCCACGTGCTATTAACCCTTTAGACACGGCAATTAAAGTTGATCGCCGTGTCTAAAGTTGAAAAAATCCCGGCAGGTCAGTCAAATCGTGATGTCCCGATCAGCTAGGACGCGGTGCGTCCGATTGGGGATTGACTTCTCCATGCCTGAGATCTAGTCAGGAGAAGTCAAGCCCCGATAACACTGATCATCCCCATGTAGTTCTATGCTGATGATCAGTATTAGGAATTAATGTAATGCATGTTATAGCCACTAGAGGCGGTTATAATATAGCAACAAAAAAAAGTTACTAATGATGAATTAACCCCTTCCCTAATAAAAGTAAGAATCACCCCCCTTTTTCCATGTGGTATCGCTGCGTGCGGAAATGCTTTATCTATAAAAATAAATGATTAATTAAACCGCATGGTCAATGGCGTACACGCAAAAAAAAAAACGGAAATAGCGTATTTTTGGTCACTTTTTATAGCACAAAAAATGAATAAATCCGATCAGAAAGTCCAATCAAAACAAAAATGGTACCGATAAAAACTTCAGATCATGGTGCAAAAAATGAGCCCTCATACCGCCCCGTACACGGAAAAATAAAAACGTTATTGGGGTCAGAATATGACAATTGCTAACGTATAAATTCTCCTGCATGTAGTTAGGATTTTTTTTTTCTCACAGAAAAGGATTGCAGTAACACATGTTTTACTATACACATGTTTATTCCCTTTGTGTATATTGGAACTAAACAAAAAAAGCTTCTTACACCTCTCAGCCGGAATGTTGGACCACTCTTCCTATAACCATCAATAAGCTTCTTACACCTCTCAGCCGGAATGTTGGACCACTCTTCCTTTACAAACTGCTCCAGGTCTCTTATTGGACGGCGCCTTTTCCCAACAGTAATTATAAGATCTCTCCACAGGTGATCAATGGGATTTAGATCTGGACTCATTGCTGACACTTCAGAACTCTCCAGCACTTTGTTGCCATCCAATTTTGGGGGCTTTTTGACGTATGTTTGGGGTCATTGTCCTTCTGGAAGACCCAAGATCTCGGACAAAACCCAGCTTTCTGACACTGGGCTGTACAGTGCGACCCAAAATCCGTTGGTAATCCTCAGATTTCATGATGTCTTGTACACATTCAAGGCCCCCAGTGCCAGAGGCAGCAAAACAACCCAAAACATCATTGACCTCCACCATATCTCACTGTAGGTACTGTGTCCTTTTCTTTGTAGGCCTCATTCGGTTTCGGTAAACAGTAGAATGATGTGATTAACCAAAAAGCTCTATCTTGGTCTCATCTGTCTACAAGACATTTTCCCAGAAGGATTTTGGTTACTCAAGTTCATTTTGGTAAAATGTGGTCTTGCTTTTTTATGTCTCTGTGTCAGCAGTGGGGTCCTCCTGGGTCTCCTCCATAGTGGGGTCCTCCTGGGTCTCCTCCATAGTGGGGTCCTCCTGGGTCTCCTCCATAGTGGGGTCCTCCTGGGTCTCCTCCATAGTGGGGTCCTCCTGGGTCTCCTCCATAGTGGGGTCCTCCTGGGTCTCCCCAATAGTGGGGTCCTCCTGGGTCTCCTACCATAGCGTTTCATTTCATTTAAATGTGGACGGATAGTTCGCGCTGACACTGATGCTCTCTGAGCCTGCAGGACAGCTTGAATATCTTTGGAACTTGTTTGGGGCTGCTTATCCACCATCCGGACTATCCTGCGTTGACACCTTTTAATCAATTCTTTTCTTCCCCCCCACACCCAGGGAGATTAGCTACAGGGCCATGGGTTGCAAACTTCTTGATAATGTTGCGCAATGTGGACAAAGGCAAATCTAGATCTCTGGAGATGGACTTGTAACCTTGAGATTGTTGATATTTTTCCACAATTTTGGTTCTCAAGTCCTCAGACAGTTCTCTTCTCCTCTTTCTGTTGTCCATGCTTAGTGTGGCACACACAGACACATAATGCAAAGACTAAGTGAACTTCTCTCCTTTTTATCTGCTTTCAGGTGTGATTTTTATATTGCCTACACCTGTTATTTGCCCCAGGTGGGTATAAAGGAACATCACATGCTGGAAACAATTTTATTTATCCACAATTTAGAAAGGGCGGCAATAATTTTGTCCAGACCATTTTTGGAGTTTGGTGACATTATGACCAATTTGCTTTTTTTCCTCCTTTTTTGGTTTAGTTCCAATACACACAAAGGGAATAAACATGTGTATAGCAAAACCTGTGTTACTGCAATATATATATATATATACAGAGGAGAGGAGATCTATACATATATACAGAGGAGAGGAGATATATATATATATATATATATATATATATATATATATATATATATATATATACATACACAAAGGGAATAAACATGTGTATAGCAAAACCTGTGTTACTGCAATATATATATATATATATACAGAGGAGAGGAGATCTATATATATATATATACAGAGGAGAGGAGATCTATATATATATATATATATATATATATACACACACAAAGGGAATAAACATGTGTATAGCAAAACCTGTGTTACTGCAATATATATATATATATACAGAGGAGAGGAGATCTATATATATATATATATATATATATATATACACACAAAGGGAATAAACATGTGTATAGCAAAACATGTGTTACTGCAATATATATATATATATACAGAGGAGGAGATCTATATATATATACAGAGGAGAGGAGATCTATATATATATATACAGAGGAGAGGAGATCTATATATATATACAGAGGAGAGGAGATATATATATATATATATACACACAAAGGGAATAAACATGTGTATAGCAAAACATGTGTTACTGCAATATATATATACAGAGGAGAGGAGATCTATATATATATACAGAGGAGAGGAGATATATATATATATATATACACACAAAGGGAATAAACATGTGTATAGCAAAACCTGTGTTACTGCAATCCTTTCCTGTGAGAAATACTTCATTTTCTAGAAAAATTTCAGGGGTGCCAACATTTATGGCCATGACTGTATATAAGTAGGGGATCATTATAACCGTATGGACCTACAGAATAAAGAGAAGGTGTCATTTTTACTGAAAATTGTACTGCGTAGAAACGGAAGCCCCCAAAAGTTACAAAATGGCATTTTTTTTTGTCGCACAATTATAATTTTTTTGTTTTACTGTGGATTTTTGGTAAAATGACTAATGTCAATACAAAGAAGAATTCGTGGCGCAAAAAATAATCCATAACATGGAATTTTAGGTGTAAAATTGAAAGCGTTATGATTTTTAGAAGGTGATGATCAAAAAATGAAAGTGCAAAAACAGAAAAACGCTGCGTCCTTAAGGGGTTAAAGGGGTACTCTGGTGGAAAAATCTTATTTTTACATCACCTGGTGCCAGAAAGTTAAACAGGTTTGTAAATTACTTCTATTAAAAAATCTTAACCCTTCCAGTACTCCAGTGTATACTACAGAGGAAATTTTTTTTTCTGTCTGACCACAGTGCTCTCTGCTGACACCTCTGGCCATGTCAGGAACTGTCCAGAGCAGGAACAAAACCCCATAGCAAACCTCTCCTGCTCTGGACATTTCCTAAAATGGACAGAGGTGTCAGCAGAGAGCACTGTGGTCAGACTGGAAAGAAATCCAAAAAGAAGCCCTCTGTAGTATACAGCTGCTAATAAGTATTGGAAGGACTAAAATATTTTAATAGAAATAATTTACAAATCTGTTTAACTTTCAGGCACCAGTTGATTTATAAAAAAAAAAGTTTTCCACCATAGTACCCCCCCCTTAACTCCTTAAGGATAGAGGGCATCATAGCGGGTCGGGCCCGACCCGGTGCCTCGCGCTATTAACCCTTTAGACGCAGCGTTCAAAGTTGTTTGCTGTGTCTGAAGTAAAACTAAACTCTCGGTAGCTCAGTGGGTTTTTGGGGACCACTGTGGCGTCCCAAACAGCTGGAGGACGCGAAGAGGGTCCCTACCTTCCTCCTGCATGTCTGATCGCCAAATGACTGCTCAGTGCCTGAGATCCAGGCATGAGCAGTCAAGCGGCAGAATCATTGATCAATGTTATTCTATGGGATAACAATGATCAATGTAAAGGATCATTGTGTGCAGTGTTATAGTCTCCTATGGGATAACAATGATCAATGTAAAAGATCAGTGTGTGCAGTGTTATAGTCTCCTATGGGATAACAATGATCCGTATAAGCGATCAGTGTGTGCAGTGTTATAGTCTCCTATGGGATAATGATCAATGTAAAAGATCAGTGTGTGCAGTGTTATAGTCTCCTATGTGATAACAATGATCAATGTAAAAGATCAGTTTGTGCAGTGTTATAGTCTCCTATGGGATAACAATGATCAGTATAAGAGATCAGTGTGTGCAGTGTTATAGCCTCCTATGGGATAACAATGATCAGTATAAGAGATCAGTGTGTGCAGTGTTATAGTCCCCTATGGGATAACAATGATCAGGATAAGAGATCAGTGTGTGCAGTGTTATAGTCTCCTATGGGATAGCAATGATCAGTATAAGAGATCAGTGTGTGCAGTGTTATAGCCCCCTATGGGATAACAATGATCAGTATAAGAGATCAGTGTGTGCAGTGTTATAGTCCCTTATGGGATAACAGTGATCAGTATAAGAGATCAGTGTATGCAGTGTTATAGTCTCCTATGAGATAACAATGATCAATGTAAAAGATCAGTGTATGCAGTGTTATAGTTGCCTATGAGATAACAATGATCAGTGTAAGAGATCAGTGTGTGCAGTGTTATAGTCTCCTATGGGATAACAATGATCAGTATAAGAGATCAGTGTGTACAGTGTTATAGTCTCCTATGGGATAATGATCAATGTAAAAGATCAGTATGTGCAGTGTTATAGTCTCCTATGGAATAACAATCATCAATGTAAAAGATCAGTGTGTGCAGTGTTATAGCCCCCCTATGGGATAACAATGATCAGTATAAGAGATCAGTGTGTGCAGTGTTATAGTCTCCTATGGGATAACAATGATCAATGTAAAAGATCAGTTTGTGCAGTGTTATAGTCTCCTATGGGATAACAATGATCAGTATAAGAGATCAATGTGTGCAGTGTTATAGTCCCCTATGGGATAACAACGATCAGGATAAGAGATCAGTGTGTGCAGTGTTATAGTCCCCGTATGGGATAACAATGATCAGTAAAAGAGATCTGTGTGTGCAGTGTTATAGTCCCCTATGGGATAACAATGATCAGTATAAAAGATCAGTGTGTGCAGTGTTATAGTCTCCTATGGGATAACAATGATCAGTATAAGAGATCAGTGTGTGCAGTGTTATAGTCACTTATGGGATAACAATGATCAGTAAAAGAGATCAGTGTGTGCAGTGTTATAGTCTCCTATGGGATAACAATGATCAGTGTAAGAGATCAGTGTTTGCAGTGTTATAGTCTCCTATGGGATAACAATGATCAGTGTAAGAGATCAGTGTGTGTAGTGTTATAGTCTCCTATGGGATAACAATGATCAGTGTAAGAGATCAGTGTTTGCAGTGTTATAGTCCCCTATGGGATAACAATGATCAATGTAAGAGATCAGTGTGTGCAGTGTTATAGTCACTTATGGGATAACAATGATCAGTAAAAGAGATCAGTGTGTGCAGTGTTATAGTCCCCTATGGGATAACAATGATCAGTATAAGAGATCAGTGTGTGCAGTGTTATAGTCTCCTATGGGATAACAATGATCAGTGTAAGAGATCAGTGTTTGCAGTGTTATAGTCTCCTATGGGATAACAATGATCAGGATAAGAGATCAGTGTGTGCAGTGTTATAGTCTCCTATGGGATAGCAATGATCAGTATAAGAGATCAGTGTGTGCAGTGTTATAGTCCCCTATGGGATAACAATGATCAGTATAAGAGATCAGTGTGTTCAGTGTTATAGTCCCTTATGGGATAACAGTGATCAGTATAAGAGATCAGTGTATGCAGTGTTATAGTCTCCTATGAGATAACAATGATCAATGTAAAAGATCAGTGTATGCAGTGTTATAGTTGCCTATGAGATAACAATGATCAGTGTAAGAGATCAGTGTGTGCAGTGTTATAGTCTCCTATGGGATAACAATGATCAGTATAAGAGATCAGTGTGTACAGTGTTATAGTCTCCTATGGGATAATGATCAATGTAAAAGATCAGTATGTGCAGTGTTATAGTCTCCTATGGAATAACAATCATCAATGTAAAAGATCAGTGTGTGCAGTGTTATAGCCCCCCTATGGGATAACAATGATCAGTATAAGAGATCAGTGTGTTTAGTGTTATAGTCTCCTATGGGATAACAATGATCAGTATAAGAGATCAGTGTGTGCAGTGTTATAGTCTCCTATGGGATAACAATGATCAATGTAAAAGATCAGTTTGTGCAGTGTTATAGTCTCCTATGGGATAACAATGATCAGTATAAGAGATCAATGTGTGCAGTGTTATAGTCCCCTATGGGATAACAACGATCAGGATAAGAGATCAGTGTGTGCAGTGTTATAGTCCCCGTATGGGATAACAATGATCAGTAAAAGAGATCTGTGTGTGCAGTGTTATAGTCCCCTATGGGATAACAATGATCAGTATAAGAGATCAGTGTGTGCAGTGTTATAGTCTCCTATGGGATAACAATGATCAGTATAAGAGATCAGTGTGTGCAGTGTTATAGTCACTTATGGGATAACAATGATCAGTAAAAGAGATCAGTGTGTGCAGTGTTATAGTCTCCTATGGGATAACAATGATCAGTGTAAGAGATCAGTGTTTGCAGTGTTATAGTCTCCTATGGGATAACAATGATCAGTGTAAGAGATCAGTGTGTGCAGTGTTATAGTCACTTATGGGATAACAATGATCAGTAAAAGAGATCAGTGTGTGCAGTGTTATAGTCCCCTATGGGATAACAATGATCAGTATAAGAGATCAGTGTGTGCAGTGTTATAGTCTCCTATGGGATAACAATGATCAGTGTAAGAGATCAGTGTTTGCAGTGTTATAGTCTCCTATGGGATAACAATGATCAGTGTAAGAGATCAGTGTGTGCAGTGTTATAGTCTCCTATGGGATAACAATGATCAGTGTAAGAGATCAGTGTTTGCAGTGTTATAGTCCCCTATGGGATAACAATGATCAGTGTAAGAGATCAGTGTGTGCAGTGTTATAGTCCCCGTATGGGATAACAATGATCAGTAAAAGAGATCTGTGTGTGCAGTGTTATAGTCCCCTATGGGATAACAATGATCAGTATAAGAGATCAGTGTGTGCAGTGTTATAGTCTCCTATGGGATAACAATGATCAGTATAAGAGATCAGTGTGTGCAGTGTTATAGTCACTTATGGGATAACAATGATCAGTAAAAGAGATCAGTGTGTGCAGTGTTATAGTCCCCTATGGGATAACAATGATCAGTATAAGAGATCAGTGAGTGCAGTGTTATAGTCTCCTATGGGATAACAATAATCAGTATAAGAGATCAGTGTGTGCAGTGTTATAGTCTCCTATGGGATAACAATGATCAGTATAAGAGATCAGTGTGTGCAGTGTTATAGTCTCCTATGGGATAACAATGATCAGTATAAGAGTTCAGTGTGTGCAGTGTTATAGTCTCCTATGGGATAACAATGATCAGTATAAGAGATCAGTGTGTGCAGTGTTATAGTCTCCTATGGGAGCTATTATATTGCAAAAAAAAAAAAGTTATCAAAGATCATTTAACCCCTTCCCTAATAAAATGCATATGGCGGATTCATATAGTTATGTTGCTATTGTTCTGTTCTGATTTTTTGGTCTATTTGGTTTTATAATTTTATGTATTAATTGGTTTTATCACCTTTTTCTTCTTTCTCTGCACACTTACCCTTTCTTTTTCCTCTTTTCTTTTCTCTCTACTTCCTTCCTTCCTTCCTTCTCCTTTTTGTCGTTTTCCTCTTCTTTTTCCTATGTTCTTTTTCTCCTGGTTTTCTTTTGCTGTTTTCTTCTTTTTTCTTCCTTTTTCTCACCGATGCCTTTTACCTGGTTAAATGAAGATGGCTTCCACCCTGTGTTCTCCCTGGATATTCTACTATTATGTATATATATTTACATGTATACTATCTGCTATGTATAATAGATTTCAGCAGTGATCAGACACCTTACTCCCTTTCTTCTGACATTACTATCCACCAATTGTCATTTTACACCTCTCTCGTCTGCTGCACTTTCACTTGTTTTTTCCATTCTCTCACATTCCCGTTTTGCACTTTTCATGAATTCTCCATCACATGAACATTCTGAATATCTTTATATGTCCCGTGGATTAATAAGATTTCTCATCTATACACTAATGCAATGTGTTACACATGTGACTGTTGTCGTCTTTTTCCTATTCACTGCCCCTTAAATACTATTACTAGATTTCACTGCAACTTTATTCCACTTTTTCCTCTTTAGCATTTTGTGTGTTTGTTGTGCAGTTTATCACCTTTTCACATCTTTTTCCTTCTTTTCTACATATCTTTTCTTTCTCTCTCTCTTTCTTTCCTTTCTTTTCTTTCGTCTCTTCTGTCTCTTCCTGTAATTTCTCACATTTCCGCTGTATACCAGCCGGTCCCTTTTCTATTTTGAGTCCAATGCGCACCAGGCGTTTTTTTATTATTTTCTCACATTCATAGAATTATTTCCCCATTCTATCTCACATACTATGTATTAGACATGTTTATTCTTCATTCATTTAGTGTAAATGCATCCGCTCACTGATATTACTTTATTGTCTTTATTTTTGATGGACGCACTTGTGCCCATGCGCGCCTGGCGATTCTCAGTGCACGGCCGTGATTGGCCGCGGTCGGAGCGCATTCCATATGTGCTCCACCGGAGATCTGCATTGCGCATGTGCAAATCCCCGTCTCTGATGGGATGACGTTGGCGGTCGCGTCACGTCATTGCGCATGCGCAGTGCGATCCATCATGGCGGCCGCCATTATAGGTGGCGTTTCACATTAAGGTAAATCTAGTTGGCACCTGTGTCTCTTTATCTATTCTGGATTGTGATTGGCAATCGCCTATATATAAGGACCGTTATGTACACACTCCCTGAGGAAGCCTTCACAGTGAAACGCGTTGGGGTGTGACGTGCTGCATGGGTATGTGTTATGTGACTAGGTAATTGTCCCTCCTCTTTGGTAAATACATTATTTGGCCTCCAAGCAGACCTGCATGTGGATTTGGTTGTGTCCTGTTGCCTCCACATTTGATCGGCCTTCATTACCGGGCTTAGAGGTTGGAACAATTGCCGATATGATTCTCCAGGATTTGTTGTCACTTTTGGGATATGTGCAATATATCTTTTGGCAATTGCCTTAACCATTGAAGTGTTTCCATTGCTTCCATCTATGTACGCTGCACTTTTGTATCTTTATAGATCGCATTAGTCACTTTCTATATATATCTGCATCCCTGTCCTGTTTATATACCTTATGTGATTAGCGGCAGAAGGTTTTCTGCTTGTTGTTGTCTCTTTTAAAGTGTTTTTATTTATTTTTGTGTAATAAAGCATTATGAATTTCACTCTATTTATGTGTTGTGGTGTTTGGGGATTTACGTGTATTAGTGACGCACCAGTGTTCTACTGAATCTTGGATAGTGCCCTTTTGTTTTGGATTACCCTTCCCTAATAAAAGTTTCAATCACCCCCCCCCTTTTCCCATTTAAAAAAACTAAAAAACTGTGTAAATAAAAATAAACATATGTGGTATCGTCGCGTGTGGAAATGTCCAATTGATAAAAATATATCATTAACTAAACTGCACGGTCAGTGGCGTGTGCGCAAAAAAATTCCAAAGTCCAAAATAGTGTATTTTTGGTCACTTTTTATATCATGAAAATATGATTAAAAAGCGATCAAAAAGTCCGATCAATACAAAAATGGTACCGATTAACCCCTTAAGGACGCAGGACGTAAATGTACGTCCTGGTGAGGTGGTACTTAACGCACCAGGACGTACATTTACGTCCTAAGCATAACCGCGGGCATCGGAGCGATGCCCGTGTCATGCGCGGCTGATCCCGGCTGCTGATCGCAGCCAGGGACCCGCCGGCAATGGCCGACGCCCGCGATCTCGCGGGCGTCCGCCATTAACCCCTCAGGTGCCGGGATCAATGCAGATCCCGGCATCTGCGGCAGTTCGCCATTTAAATGAACGATCGGATCGCCCGCAGCGCTGCTGCGGGGATCCGATCATTCATAACGCCGCACAGAGGTCCCCTCTCCTTCCTCTGTGCGGCTCCCGGCATCTCCTGCTCTGGTCTGAGATCGAGCAGACCAGAGCAGGAGATGACCGATAATACTGATCTGTTCTATGTCCTATACATAGAACAGATCAGTATTAGCAATCATGGTATTGCTATGAATAGTCCCCTATGGGGACTATTCAAGTGTAAAAAAAAATGTAAAAAAATTTAAAGGTTAAAGTAAAAAAAAAGTGAAAAATCCCCTCCCCCAATAAAAAAGTAAAACGTCCGTTTTTTCCTATTTTACCCCCAAAAAGCGTAAAAAACATTTTTTATAGACATATTTGGTATCGCCGCGTGCGTAAATGTCCGAACTATTAAAATAAAATGTTAATGATCCTGTACGGTGAACGGCGTGAACGGAAAAAAATAAAAAAAAGTCCAAAATTCCTACTTTTTTAATACATTTTATTAAAAAAAAAATTATAAAAAATGTATTAAAAGTTTTTTATATGCAAATGTGGTATCAAAAAAAAGTACAGATCATGGCGCAAAAAATGAGCCCCCATACCGCCACTTATACGGAAAAATAAAAAAGTTAGGGGGCGTGTCCGGCTATGGAGTGAGACAGACGCAGGAGAGCTGAGCTCCGTCTCCCTGGCCTCTACAAACGGGGAATCCACAGCTTTTCATGAGCACTAGGCGCCCAGGAAAGAGGGGGCACTCTGCAGGGACACCCAGGCACTTAGGGGTCCCCATCAAAAACTTCTTCAGTCCCCTGAGCAGGCTCTCGGAGCCGCCGAAAGAACTGACGGGTCAATCCAAAATGGCGCGGGAGCAGCCGCCACCATCTACTCCCGCCTCCTCCCCGCCGACAACGAGGCAACGTGCCGCGACTAACTCCACGGCAGCACAGAAGACCCACTTACCCACTGGGGCCCACAGAGCCGCGGCCGCACCGAACCTACTCCTCACCAGCGAAGAGACAGCACGTCCGCCGCCTCCACACGCATTGAGCACAGCGCGAACGGGAGCGCAGCGCCCCACGGAGACACTACGGGACGGTGACTGCCTAATGATCCCCAGCGTGCGAGAGAGCGGGCGGGACCGACAGCGGCTCTCCGGGGAAGCCTCCGACCCGTCCGTCTTCCCGATGGAGGTGAGTGCTGAGGGGGACACAGCTGAGCCATCACACCGGCCCCTGACTCCACTGACCCCACCTGCACAGAAGCCCCACGTGGACCACTCACCCGCACCCAGCACCCCGTCCATGTTTGGGAGTCAGAGGGGACCCCCCTCGCCCACCTCCCAGCTGTACCCACCTGAAGAGGGATTGATGCAGGGACTAAGATATTTGCCTGAGCCACTGGTGGGGCCCTGTGCAGCTGCCCGAGAGTCCTGCACTCGACCGCCCACACATCTGTCTCCCTACCCTGCTTCACACACGGATTATGCAAACGGGGATCTAACCCCCCAAGTATGGCCGCAAGGAGATCCACGATCCTCGGGGACTCATGCTCCCATAGTGACTAATGATTCCCAAGGCAGTGATTACATTGCATCCTCCCTCCCTCCACCCGCTCAAGCTGTGGCACTTTTAAAGGGGCACCCTGAACTGCAAGCATTATTGGCGCTGCTCCCTACCAAGTCTGAGATGTCCGCCATGGCCTCTGATCTTAAGTTTGCGTGGCGTCAGGATCTACAACCTGTTAAGCGCGATGTAGCAGACTTACAGGGAAGGGTTTGTGTTTTGGAGGACTTTCGTGAATCTGTCATTACCTCAATGAAAGAGATGCAAACAGCCCTGAACGCTCAAACGTCCACCCACCACGCCCTAGCTGACCACCTGGACGACATTGAAAACAGAAACCGCAGGAACAATGTTCGTATACGTGGCCTCCCAGAAGCCACTAGGGCTCCTGACCTACACGCTACGATCACTGGAGTTTTCAACTTGATCCTAGGACGCCCCCCGGAGACCCACATAGAGCTTGACCGGGTGCGCCGTGCATTGAGAGCACCCAGCACGGATCCATCTCGCCCCCGTGATGTCATTTGCCGTATACACAAATATACAGTGAAGGAACAACTTATGCAAAAGGTGCGCCATATGGGAGATGTGGACTTTGACGGGGCTACTCTCCAAATTTACCCTGATCTATCTCGGCGTACACTTCGCCAAAGAGCCTTACTGCGACCATTACTACGTATGCTACAGGAACGCAATATCCAGTACAGATGGGGCTTCCCGTTTGCCCTACATGTCTCCTCTGGCTCCACTACTGCTACTCTGCGCCACCCAGGCGACCTACAGACCTTCCTCGATACCCTGGACCTGCCACAGCTGTTGCTCCCGGATTGGATAGCCTTCTTGAGGGACCCGTATGCCCCTCCACCAGTGCCACGAGCGTCGCAAAGAACCCCTACTCGCAGGCGGACAGCCGGAGAACCTCTACCCCAGAGACAGAGACGACGAATAAACGGTCCGGAGGACCATGGCATAGAGCCCTGACCGGCTCTGAATGACTGTTCCAGTCGCTCACCCTAGTCTTAACTGCCTCTCCTTCCACCCTAACCCTCTAAGTCCCTGACACCTGCCATAGACTCAACGTTTCTACAAGCTGGACTGAGATTATACATTTACTGGCCCCCCCTCCCCCATCTACCCCCCCCCTCGATCCCCCCTGATGCCCCCTAGTGCTCATCGCCCTTATTTCTAACACGTCCCCACATCTCTGTTATGTTAATACCGCTAGTTTAGCTTCTGTCTACTATAGGCCTTGAGCAGACGGACTGACTCTGCTTATGTGTTTGATTGTCCATTAACGTATTCTGTTATCTGGAAGGACCTCTCCTTTAGCCTTAGTTTCCTCCCCTAATAGGGCTGGTGTAGTTTTTATACACCTTTTTGCCAGAAGATCTGTTCTGCGGTTAGACATTTTTTGCAAGTGTTCTTGCTTTTTATTTTTTCGTTTCTCTTTCTCTTCTTACCCTTCCTTTTTGTCCTCTCAATAACCTCTCCTCCTATTGTGTGTGTTTCTCTCCCCCTCACTAGGTTTCGGATCTCTCGGCCGAGCCGCGTACTCCAAGCCTCTCCGACAGGACTCCTCCGTCTTCAACATCATGACGGACGTAAAGGTAACCACGTTGAATGTTCAGGGCTTTAACATCCCAGAGAAACTATCCAAAATCCTTTACCACTTACACAAACTGCACACTAAAATCTTATGCATACAGGAAACGCATTTCAAGACAGGACACACGCCAGAGCGTCTCGGGCGCTATTTCACCACCTGGTTCCATAGCACAAATTCTGAATCACGCTCGAAGGGGGTCTCGATTGGATTCCATCGTACCCTACCGTTCAGAATTTTGGAGGTTAAGTCCGATCCGGATGCCCGCTTTCTGTTTATTAAGGGCACGATTTTAGACCAGGTGGTGACTGTAGCGACGATATACGCCCCAAATAGCTTACAGATACAATTCCTATTGAAGACACTAGAGGACTTGTCCTCCTTCGCACAGGGCATGCTCATTCTGGGGGGTGACCTGAATCTTGCTTTGAACCCGTTGTTGGATACCTCAGCACGGCACTCCGCTGTTTCGTACTGTCAGCTCAGCAAACTTAAGAAACTCTTACACTCCTTGCAGCTGTGTGACGTGTGGAGACTCCAACATGCCAACGATAGGGACTACACATTCTACTCTAGCCCCCATGACTCCTATAGCCGACTGGACTATATTTTTTTACCCCATTTTTATCTATCTCGTCTATCCTCTTCCCACATAGGTAACATATTTCTGTCTGACCACGCCCCGGTCCACTGTACGGTTTTGATACCCTCCCTCAGTAGACCCCAGTATAACTGGAGACTGAATGAGTCTCTACTGTTAGACTCACTATGCCTGACCGACCTAAAGTCCACCATAGCCCATTTCTTGACCGACCATGCAGGAGATGACACACCGCTTCCCACTCAGTGGGAGGCACTTAAATGTGTACTGAGAGGGGTGTTGATTAGGCATGGCTCTCGCCTTAAAAAGGCGAAGTCGGACAAGCTGAAGCTTCTACTCGACTCTCTAGCGACCCTTGAGGCCCAACACAAACGATCCCGGCAGGAATCGTCTCTGCGAGCCCTGATCAAAACCCGACATGACATCTGTACACTTCTGAATGACAGTTACAAATACTACCGACAACATTGCTCTAAGGCGTTTTACGAATGGGGTAACAAGCCTGGGAAATTTTTGGCTAGGGCGCTGTGCGACAGGAGAGAGGCGTTGTACGTCCCCTCTATCACAACTCCCCAAGGGGGCAGGACATTTCTCACGAGAGAAATCTTAACTGCCTTTGAAAGATATTACACTGATTTATACAACATTCCCTCTCCATCCCCGACCTTCCCCTCCTCCTCTCCCCCCCTCTCCCTGACCGACTATTTGTCCAGCACAGCCTTTCCTAGACTGACAGACGCTGACATTGAGTCCTTGGAGGCACCGTTCACGGAGGAAGAGATAGCCGCCGCCATATCCAATTTGCCGGCTGGTAAAAGTCCAGGTCCTGACGGTTATACCGCCAAGTTCTACAAGACACTGAAGGGAGACCTGCTCCCGATATTGTGCGGTGCCTTCAACGTCATTTCCAAAGACTCCACTTTTCCCCCTGATTCGCTGACTGCACACATAACAGTGATACCCAAAGAGGGTAGGGATCCGAACCTATGCGCTAGCTACCGCCCCATCTCCCTACTCAACGTAGATACCAAGCTATTCGCTAAGTTACTAGCAGACCGCCTGACCACTGTTCTTGGACCCCTGATCCACCCTGACCAATCTGGCTTTATCAAGACTAGAGAAACGCGTGATAACACCATACGAGCTTTCTCCATCATCCATCTGGCTAGAACCGACCGTCAGCCATTGATGTTACTGTCGCTTGATGCCGAGAAGGCATTTGACAGGGTGGATTGGGGATTCATGAAGGCTACCCTATCGCAGATCGGTCTGGGACCAGCTATGTTGGGCCGCATTTCTGCGCTTTACAGTGACCCTCAGGCGAGAATTAGGATTAATGGCTCCCTCTCTTCCCCTATACAGATTCGGAATGGGACAAGACAGGGGTGTCCGCTCTCCCCCCTGCTGTATGTTTTATGTACGGAACACTTACTTAACGCACTCAGATCTGACCAGGCTATCTCTGGATTCCAGCGGGGTGGGGAGCGACATGTCTGCTCAGCATTTGCAGATGATCTGCTTTTGTATGTCACATCGCCGCAGTCATCTCTCCCTGCCATACTACGGGCTATTGCATTGTATTCCCATTTTAGTAACCACAAAATTAACTTCTCCAAAAGTGTGGCCCTCAATGTCACGCTCCCGGAGGTGATGGTGGATCAACTTAAACGTGATCACCCTTTCCGATGGAACTCAGTCTCGATCAAATACCTTGGGGTTCAGGTTCCTTCAAACCTTTCCGATAGCTATGCCCTAAACTTCCAACCCCTATTGTTGTCCATTGATAGGGACCTACGTAAATGGACTAGGGGGACTTTCTCATGGTTGGGGAAAACGAACATTCTAAAAATGAACGTGCTCCCAAGGCTGCTCTATTTATTCCAGACGGTCCCGATAGCACTTCCACCCTCCTTCTTTAAAAAACTGGACAGCTTGTTCCGAGCGTTCATTTGGGCTGGTAGACCGTCGAGGATAGCCAAACAGATCTTGGTCAGACGTAAGCAAGCGGGGGGCCTGGCGGTCCCGGACTGCAAAGCCTATTATATCGCGGCTACACTGGCGAGACTTTTGGATTTCTTCCATGGCCGAACCTCCAAGAGATGGGTGGCGCTGGAGATAACAGTAAGTGGCCTCACCACCTCCTTCCCGTGGTTACCCCGTAGTGCTATCCCGCAGAGAGTTTTGGGGGACTTGCCTTGGGTGACTAAGGAACTGGTCACGGCGTATCGTCGATACATTACGGGACGTGGATTGATTAGCCCTAATGGACCACTGACGCCTGTACTAGGTAACCCGCTTTTTGAACCCGGCCTACACTGCAATGAGTTTTTGGGGAGACCGCGGGACGTGCCTCTCCCCCTGAGATCCTTTCTAAACGGTACCCTGATAAGACCTTACGCAGACTTAATACCCACTACCCTCCGCACGCCTCATACATATATGCAATACTTGCAACTGGACCACTTCATTAAGACAACAGGACAGACTCTACAATTGGCCAGATCACTGTCACCCCTGGAGAAGATGTGCTCTTCTGGCTCCGCTCTGGCCAGACCAGTCTCCCAGATTTATGGCCTATTATTAGAGGAGGCGGCCCAGTCTCCACCCCGGTTTGTGGCGGAGTGGGAGTCAGAGCTGCACACAACCTATGCGCCTTCTGACTGGACTGCAGCATTCACTATGTGTCATCGCCTGTCCATTTCATGCAGAGCACAGGAGACCAACTACAAGTTGTTGTCCCGCTGGTATAGAGTCCCCTCTGTTCTACACCGTTTTTTCCCGACCGTGCCTGACTTGTGCTGGCGATGTGACACCCCCCATGGGTCAATGACCCATATCTGGTGGTCATGCCCTGTGCTTGGAGAGTTTTGGGGGCTTGTGCTGTCCCATATAGCGCACATCTCCGGAGTATCTTACCCAAATGATCCTAAAGCTCTGCTGCTATCCATTCTACCGGTTTCCAGACAAACACCCTCTAAGAGATTAGCACACTTCCTATTGATGGCTGCACGGACGGTTATACCCAGACGTTGGAGGAGTCCCCTCCCTCCGACCATCTCGGAATGGTACAAGGAAGTTCTCTTCCTGTGCCGGATGGAAGAGTTGATGGCAGACTCTCATGGTAGACAGGAAAGGTACATTTCAATTTGGCGACCCTGGCTGGCCTTCATTGACTCCACACTCTACACAGCTAGAGATAGCCCATGAGACGTGACCCTACTCTACTTGACAGACGGCGGTTTCCTTGGGAGAACGAGGCTGGAGCCGTGGGGCTGGATGGACTAGATCCGTTTGCGGTGAGTGTACTACTCTCTTTTACCCATACTCTAGTAGTCTGCGTGCCCTCTCCCCACTAGCCCCCGACTTTGCTACCTCTCCTGCCCCCCCACCCCAATGTCTCTACCTTTTGTCCCTCCCCTCTCACTCCTTTTCTTTCTCTCCTTCTCACTTCTCTTGCCCCACCTTCTCTCACTGACGTTTCATATCTATATACATTTTTTTTTTTTTTGTTTGTTGTGGTTTACTTTTCTCTTTGATACTAATGTGTTCTATGGATTTGATAGTTGTGATGTCCGCACTACCAACGTAGAGAATGCTTACATTGAGAATGGAGTTTTTTTTTTTTTTCTTTTTGTTTGTAGATGGTCCACTTCCCTGCCATTCCAGTGTTCTATATACTGCTAGACTTACGTTGACTGTGGCTAGCTATAGCTAAACTTACCTACGTTGTTACACTTTCAGCGATATGTGATTCATGCGGACCCTTGTTGTTTACTATTGTATTAATAAATACTTCCTTTGAATAAAAAAAAAATAAAAAAAAAATAAAAAAGTTAGAGGTCATCAAAATAAAGGGATTATAAACGTACTAATTTGGTTAAAAAGTTTGTGATTTTTTTTAAGCGCAACAATAATATAAAAGTATGTAATAATGGGTATCATTTTAATCGTATTGACCCTCAGAATAAAGAACACACGTCATTTTTACCATAAATTGTACGGCGTGAAAATGAAACCTTCCAAAATTAGCAAAATTGCGTTTTTCGTTTTAATTTCCCCACAAAAATAGTGTTTTTTGGTTGCGCCATACATTTTATGATATAATGAGTGATGTCATTACAAAGGACAACTGGTCGCGCAAAAAACAAGCCCTCATACTAGTTTGTGGATGAAAATATAAAAGAGTTATGATATTTAGAAGGCGAGGAGGAAAAAATGAAAACGTAAAAATTAAATTGTCTGAGTCCTTAAGGCCAAAATGGGCTGAGTCCTTAAGGGGTTAAAACTTCAGATCACGGCGAAAAAAATGGGCCCTCATACCGCCCCATACGCAGAAAAATAAAAATGTTATAGGGGTCAGAAGATGATAATTTTAAACGTATACATTTTCCTGCATATAGTTATGATTTTTTCCCAGAAATAGGACAAAATCACCTATATAAGTAGGGGATCATTCTAACCGTATGGACCTACAGAATAATGATAAGGTGTCATTTTTACCGAAATATGTACTGCGTAGAAATGTAAACCCCCAAAATTTACAAAATTATGTTTTTTCTTAAATTTTGTCGCACAATGATATTTTTTCCCGTTTCATCGTAGATTATTGGGTGAAATTACTGATGTCCTTACAAAGTAGAATTGGTGGCGCAAAAAATAAGCCCTCATATGGATTTTTAGGTGCAAAATTTAAAGAGTTATCATTTTTTAAAAGTAAGGAGGAAAAAAAGTGCAAAAACAGAAAAACCCCTGGTCCTTAAAGGGGTACTCCGGTGGTCAACGTGTTTTTCTGTTTGTGACTTACCCTATTTGTTTTGTTTCATTTCTATTATTGTTATTTAGCCGACTCTACTTCCGTTCTTTGTTGTCTTTTTATCCCCCACTTTGTTTTCCTATCTTTGCTTCTATTTCCTGTTTCTTGCTGTGCTGAAAACTACAAATCCCAGCATGCCACATGCCTTGCTGGTTTAGGGCGGCTCCTTTTTTTGTTCCGTCCTTTACCCACCCTACTGTTTTCCCGGGTTCGCCCCTTATACACAGCACACTAATATAATCAGCCCTGGTTGGGATACACTGTCATACACACACAAAAGGGACTACAACTCCCAGCATGTGTCATTCAGGAGTCTTCAGTCTGTGGTATAATACCAGCATACTGCCTCTGTAGTCTCCTGGGGGTTGTAGTTCACCACACCTCTATAGGGCATACACCAGTGTTTCCCAACCAGGGTGCCTCCAGGTGTTGCAAAACGACAACTCCCAGCATGCCCAAAGTCTGTCAGGGTATGCTGGAAGTTGTAGTTTTGCAACAGCTGGAGGCACACTGGTTAAAAAACACTGGTGTAACATGATGTGTATGCTGAATAGGCTAGAACAGTGTTTCCCAACCAGTGTGCCTCCAGCTGTTGCAAATCTACAACTCCCAGCATGCCCAAAGTCTGTCAGGGTATGCTGGAAGTTGTAGTTTTGCAACAGCTGGAGGCACACTGGTTTGTAAACACTAGCATACACACACATAACTGGGACTACAACTCCCTGCTGTGTGTGTGTGTGTGTATATATATATATATATATATATATATATATATACACATACACTGTATATGGGCTGTGGAGGTGATGATGGGGGTTGTTGTCCGCCTGTTTGCAGTATAGGAGGTCCCTCAGGTGACATGCTGATAACTTTATTGCTTATAGAGGTTTTCCCCAATTTATAAATGACCCCCTATCCACAAGACAGAGGATATCCAGTGATCAGTGGGGTCTGACCGAGGGGATCCCCAGAATGGAGGAGTAATGTCCCGGAAATGAAGAGAGTGACCAGCGCTCCATGCATTCTCTATGGAGAGACCCTGCTCTATAAACCATGGATGGAGTGTGGGGGGGTATGTGCGGGGTCTTGTGTACAGTAGTGGAGAATATTATAGAAGAACATACATACATATACCTAGGGCGGCCTAGGGTAGTACAAAACTAAAATACCCCCCAGGTTACACCCCCAATTCTATACATAGTAACATCTCATCACCTCTGTCAGTCTATAGGACGGTATGACGGTTTATTCATCCCCTGGTGATCTATAAACTGCCGCTCTCCGACTGCTTCATAACTACAACTGTCAGCATGCCCTGGAGGATGGAGATCAGCAACAGTTATGTCTGAGCATGCTGGGAGTTGTAGTTCTGCTACAGTTGGAGAGCCACATGTTATAGACCATTGTCCTAGAGATAGTCACCTGACAGACGTGATGTTACCTCTCATGGGTCGACCCATGTATGCATTACACAGGACTGATCCATGGACTATACCATTCTATAGAGCAGACAGGGGTCAACTGCATTGATATAAGAGAGAAATTGTGAACTGTGAAGCTATTTATCCTGTGAAGCTTTATTAAGACTGTATAATGTCCTACTGTACAAACTAATAAAAAGAAATAACACTGGAATATCCCTTTTCTAATAAACAAAATCCAGATATCTTAGTTTATTTACACCGGTCTAGATCATGAAAGAGTATGGTGCTGACATCATCCTATGGAATGTTGGGCGCTGATGACATCACAATGGGGGTCAGTGCCTACAGGAGGCTGATGCACAAACACGGTCACTTTACTGTTTGGACTTCGAGCTTGAAGGACGAATTGAACAGTGATAAGGAATTTACTTTGACGCCACCATGAGTGACAAGCGTTCAAAAGGTGATCAGCGGCCGCCGGTCACCACTACATCCTCTCGGACATCCATTGGATCCATCATTCTGACCCCGTTCAGAAAGATTTATGAGAGATGCAAGAACCTGAAGAAGCCAAGAGCCATGAAAGGTATCCAATGGTTCTTCTCCTCATTTTCTCTTAAGAAAGACCACGACAGAAGCCAAGGACCCGAGGAAAAGACTCTTACCTACAGAGATGACTCCATGACTGGACATGATGCTGCCCATCAGGGTGCTGATAATGCCCAAGAGGGGCTCTCAAGAGTTAAAAGACCTCGAGACATAGGAGATGCAGAGACCTTCCTGGACTACCATGAACCGCCTCCTAAAATTCAGAGGATTGATCAGGACTCGGCCACAGAAGGTCCCACTGCGACCCTCAAGAGAAAGGCTGCGGCCTCGGAGGAGCCTGACACCGCACCACCAGCCAAGAAACCCAGGACAGAAGGCAAGTGTGATAAAAGTGGTGAAGATGAAGGTCCATCCCAGGATGAGCCCAATATCTGCACACCACAGAACACCAAGGACCTGTCTCCTGGACAAATGTCAGTGCTGCAAAGTCAAGGCTATGACGGCATGCTGGACGATGAGATCATCAACATGGCTCAAGATCTCCTCCAAAGGCAATTCCCCGACTCCGATAGCCTCCAGCCTGTGGCTGCTGTCCTCTTTCCCGGGTACGAGGTAACAAAAGATGCCGTTCAGATCCATAACGATTGGTAAAGAATGCATTGGCTAACCACCTGCTATAGAGATGGCAAGATCATGGTGGCCGACAGCATAAGAACCCACAATCTGTCACCTTCCATACGTGACCAGATAACAAACCTATACAGTGGAGTGGTACACGAGCCCCTTAATCATCTGCACTTTCTGGACGTAGACCAGCAGAGTAATAACTACGACTGTGGAGTGTTTGCCATCGCTTTTGCTTATGAGTTGCTGGCAAAGGATGGAGACCCAGAGGTGACATATGACCACGCGGCAATAAGGGGACATCTCATAACGTGTCTACAGAACGGTATCATAACCAAATTTCCTACAAAGGAAAAGTAAGACCACCACCGCAATTACAGTGCTGACTGTCAATGGCCCAACTAAGAAGCACAGGACTTCACTTTATTTTAGAAGGGTTTAAGTGCTAGTGTGTGTCTTATAATAAATATATATAAACCTAAGAAACCTGTCATATTGTGGACTAAATATACATGAAAAAGGTAAAAGTGAAAATCATAGAATCAAAACATTCAACAACATTGATGACACGATCATAATACATATAAGCCTAGAGTTCTATGAGCGGCTCTAGACTTTGTGAAAATTGAGTTGTGTGTGTGCAGCAGAGTTGAGTGCGATATTGTGTGTATGTAGTAGAGCTGAGTGTGTGTGTATGTAGCAGTGTGTGTGTGAATGTGTGTATGTACAGAGCTAAGTGTGTGAATGTGTGTATGTAGCAGAGCTTAGTGTGTGTGTGTAGCAGAGCTGAGTGTGTGTATGCAGCAGAGTTATGTGTGATTGTGTGTGTGGCAGAGCTGAGTGTGTGTGTGTATGCAGTAGAGCTGAGTGTGTGTAAGTAGCAAAGCTGTGTGAGTGTGTGTATGTAGCAGAGCTGAGTGTGTGTATGCAGCAGAGTTGAGTGTGTGATTGTGTGTATGTAGCAGAGCTGAGTGTGTGAGTGTGTGTATGTAGCAGAGCTGAGTGTGTAAGCAGCATAAGTGTGTACTACATACACACTGCTATACACATGGTAGTATGTGCAGAGCATTGCATCCTAGTGTCTGTACTACAGACACTAGGATGCAATGCTATGCACATACCCCCATGGGTAAAGCAGTGTGTTTGTAGTACATATACACTGCTATACACATGGGGGGCTGCAGAGCATTTGCACTGTAGTGTTTGTACTACAGAGTCTGTACAACAGACATGGGTCGGGTGCAATGCTCTGCAGTCTGCACATACCCACATGTGTATAGGAGTGCTATATAAAAAGTGTAAAGTAAAAAAAAAAAAATGGAAATAAACTGCTCCCCCAATAAAAATTAGCTCCCCCTTTTCCTATTGCTATACAAAAAAAGTTAAAAAAAACTATTTTTTACATACTGCCGCGTGGCTAACTGTCTGAACTATTAAAATTAAATGTTAGTAAATCATTAACATTTTATTTTAATAGTTCAGACAGTTACCCATGCAGCAGTATCAAATTTACGCTGGTTTTTGTACAGGATCATTAATAATGACAGCAACCGGCATAAACATAAAAAAATAAAAATTCTGCTGTTTGGTCAAATCACATGCTACAAACTTTTAATATGACCTTTGTACATGATTTTTCAAGTAGAATCAGCTGAACCCCTTTTTCTTTTTTTTTGGCATTTTGACGTTTTTTCCGATTAATCGATGAAATAATCGGCAACTAATTGATCACTAAAATAATCGTTAGCTGGGGGGCGCATGCGCGCGGCTTACGAGGAAGGACGGAAGTAGTGTGAGCTCTGTGCCGACCGCGGTGTTACAGCCTCTCTAAGCGCCTATTTTAGGCTCCTTCGCACCGGGAACGGCTCCTTCTGCAGGGGGAATATGCCACGTTCCCAACACAAGGGTCGGAAGGCGCACTCCCAAAGACTATCCCAGTCTATCACGGATATCTTCCGAGCGACATCACGCTCTAAGATGGCGGCCTCCCGCAGTGACTCGCCTACTGAGAACTCTGAAGACGAGTCCCACGATGCCGCTGCTCTCTCACCAACGGCTATGTTTCAGACCATTAAGAAGCTTTTCCAGACGGAGCTTGCTAAGGTGGTTACTGACCTCTCTTCGCAGTTACGAGATCTGGGCCAGAGGGTGGCCGACACCGAGACCCGTATTGATGACCTTGCAGAGGCTGTGCAGACTGATCGCCGCGAGATTGAAGATCACACCGAACAGCTGCAGGCCCTCGAACTGAAACTCGAGGACCTTGAAAACCGCTCCAGAAGGGCCAATCTAAGGATCCGCGGGCTACCAGAGGAGGTGACTGATGTATCGAAGGCGATCTCTGCCCTGTTCTACGAACTTGCTCCTCAACTGGAGCCAGAGATGCTCCGCTTCGATCGGATCCACAGAACCTTGGCGCGCCCAAAGAACCCGGACTTGCCACGCGATGTGATCCTGAAACTGCACTATCCCGAGGTGAGAGACACCCTACTTCAGGCGGCTAGAAACACTCCATCTCTCCCGGGGGTCCCAGGGTCAGTACGCATATACTCTTACTTAGCCCCTTCCACTTTGGCTAAACGCCGGGACTTTCGCCCAGTAACGCTTGCTCTTCAGAGGGAGGGGGTCCGTTACAGGTGGGGATTCCCATTCTCCATGGTATTCCGGGTCAATAATCGCACACATACTGTGCGCACCTTATCCGAAGCAAAAGAACCTCAACGAGCTAAACGGGTGGATCGTGGGTGGACCACGGTCGGGGGGGGCAACAATTCACCTCGGCACACGCGGGCAGCCCCGACATCTCCCCGCTGACCTGTTCCCCCAACTAAGATCTCTCTATTGGGCTGGGTGACCCACTTTTCGTCTGCGGGACTGCCTCGTTGTTGTGTGGGACGCTGAGGTGCCTTCATTGATCATGCGGATGCCTTGCTTGCACCCTAGACTGGGAAGCTTTACTTTTAGAGGACCCCTAACGTTTATTAAGACTGTTGTTCCTGGGACTCATAGCACCGATGGCAATGCCGTGGACGGACTATTGTGCCTCTCCATCCCTGCACACAGGGTCAGGAAGTACGACGGGCGCTCTATTAACCCCGTCCGCCTTTCCTGTTCTGCGGACTGCCCCAATTGCAGTCCTAATGTTTTGTTTTGTTTCTTTATGTTTATTTTTTGTTTTTAGGTACAGAGAAGGTTCATTTTGCTGCAGATTGAATGATGTGGCGGCGGTGGCGACCAGTCTAGATGCTTTTGAGTATACTGCTGTGTGGGCCGGGGGTAATGTACTACTTAGCACTCTATCCATAGTTAGTTATGGTTAAATTGCTGTCACACAATGTCAGGGGATTTAACTCTCCTATGAAACGGAGGAAAGCGTTCATGGACTATACTAAACAACGTCCTGAGGTGATATGCCTCCAGGAGACACATTTTTCCATGACTTCTACCCCCGCTTTTTACCACCGCTCCTACACTCGTTACTATAACTCCTCTTTTCAGTCCAAATGTAGGGGAGTGATGACCTTGCTCCACAATTCCTTCCCTTATACTATTGAGTCAGAATACAGGGATACAGGGGGGGAGATATCTGATCCTGTTGGGTTCACTCTATGGCAGAACTTTATGTATAGTAAATTCTTACTCACCTACGGATAAACCTTTGACTTTTTTTGGTATGTTGTGCAGGAAGCTTGAGAGCCTGGTCTTTGACGAGCTGATTTGGGCAGGTGACTTTAATATGGTTTATAATGGACGGCTTGACCGCTCCTCACAGACCCCACTCCGACGATCAGGCTCCCAACAGAAATGGTTACAGAACCTTTTTGCTACGCTCTCATTAGCTGATGTATGGAGAGAGCATAATGGGATTTCCAGGGGTTACACATATTACTCTCCTATGCACAAAAATTTTTCTAGAATTGATTGGGTGTTGACCACCACTAACATCTTGCCTCATCTCCTTTATGCACGTCATATCCCGTCAGCCTGGTCTGATCACGACATGGTGCATGCCTCCTTCGATTTCCAGCCTCGTTCCACTTTTCCATTTCGGTGGAGACTGAACGAGGCACTGCTCACCATGCCTAGAGTACAGCATCAACTGCAGGATGACCTGACTTCTTACTTTGCCTCCAATGCTGGACCAACTTCGGCACCCTCTTGGACGTGGCTAGCACACAAATCTTATATGCGGGGCCGGATCATTGCTTTGGCTAGTGGAATCAAGAGGGACCGTACTAACCAGCAGATAGCATTGGAGGCAAAGTTACAGAGACTGACTTATGCACACCAACAGGACCCCTCTCCCATCGTGCGTAGGGAACTTGAGGCATTACAGCGAGATACATTTACTTATATTTGGGCGGGTAAGCGGTCCCGTATTTCTCGGGCACTTATGCATTATCATAAAAAGGTAGGCGGTTTATCTGTTCCCCACTTCCTCAAATATTATTATTCTGCGAGACTGGCTCAATTGGCGCTGGTTAATGCCAGGCCGGGGGCACCCAGGTGGACCCGACTGGAGAACACCTTACTGTCACTGTTTCCTATGAGGCCCTCATGTGGAGCACTGGTCCTGTAACTTGTAAAGTCCCCAGCTCTGCCCGTATGGTCCTGTATTCGCTTGCACTCTGGCGTCAGGTTCGCTTTAAATTCAAACTCCAATCTCACTATACCCTTATGACCCCTATATTTTCTAACCATCTCTTTCCTACTGGACTCTCTCGACAGACCTTTCAATGGTGGATTGACAGGAAACTGACTAAGATACATGACTTCATAGACAACCGTTCTTTCCACACTCTCACCTCTCTGACTAACAGACTAGACTTACCCTCCACCGAGCTGTTTAGAGCCCATCAGATTTTTTCTTTCATAAGGTCCCAGGTTGCCATATCCCAGATCCCGAGGCCGACATTCTATGAAGCCTTTATCATCTATAGGCCATTAGCGACTGGACTGCTCTCCTTGTTGTACGCCCACCTCAACGCTCCTACAGCAGATAGTAAGCTCCCGTTCATGGTGGCGTGGGAAGCTGACTTGCATGTAATGTTAACACCTGCCCAATGGCATGATTGTTGCGAGACTTTGAGTAAGGGCAGTTGGCAGATTCCCCTAATGGAGACTGCGTTGAAGGTATTACATCGTACATACATGGTCCCAGCTCGCCTTCATGCCTTTTGTCCTGACATATCCCCGCTTTGCATTGAGAGGGTGAACTCTATTATGATTAATGAAAAATTGTCAGCGATAAGAGATGATACGGTAGAGAGGTTTAATACTCTTTGGGAACCTTGGTTGTCTTCTGCATATTGTTCTCATGTTCGTCAGTGCATGAATATGTACTGATGGAGTTTCATGTAATCTATTAATTGTGTATGATATGAGACTGAGTTGCCACCGCCAGCCGCCATTGTTTCTGAATACATGTTTGCAGTGGACTATGTAATGTATAATTCATGTATCTGTACCTATGTTCTTGTTATGTTGGCCTTGGTAGGCCCATATGTTATTGCCAATTTTCTGGCTATTTTGCTAGTTCCTATGTGATTCTGACCGATCATCAATAAAGCTTCACTGTTTGACCATTAAAATAATGGTTAGCTGCAGCCCTAATGACCACAATATAGTGACAGGATAATACTACCATACTGATACTGGATAAAACCGCTATACACAGTATCACCAATAACACCACTATACAAGGGACAAATGATTGTACCACACGATGACTACACATTATAACACCGCTATACACAGACAGTAGTGACCCCGGCCCTACAGACCATATAACAGTACTGATTACATACAGTTATATCAGGTGACGTCTTCTCTCATCACTTTCCTTTTCCTTCTCTATACAGCCCAGACCGTCATGACGATTTCTTTCAGCCACAACTCCACAGAACCTGCCAGACAAACATTTTAGATTTTTCTAGCACCTTTAGCGCTCTATACAGTAATAATAACACGAGTGTCCCACATAGTAGAGTGGGTAGATACGTGGGTTTGGGGAAGGGTAGATAGATTCTCCTTACATGGTTTCTGCATTACACAGGTGTCTCAAGTAAGTAGGTGTCACCTGTAGGTAGGTCCCCCTATATAGTAGTAGCAGCCCCCAGCATATAGTAGAAGCAGCCCCCTTTAGGTAGGAAAATCAGAAGCCCCTTTTCGGTAAAATAAATAGTACCCCCCCCCCTTTAGACAGTGGTAGTAGCCTTCTTTGACAATAGTAGCAGCAGCTCCCTTTAGAAAGGGGTAGTAGCAGCAGCCCCCTTTAGGCAGTAGTATTAGCAGCTCCTTTTAGACAGTAGTAGCAGAAGCCCCATTTAGGAAGTAGAAGCAGAGACAGCCCCCTTAAGGCCCCCCCCTCCAGCGCGAGGCCTTAGGCAGCAGCCCAGCTCGCCTAATAGGAGAGCCACCTCTGATTATTAGCAAAAGTTCAGACCAAAAGGAGGTCGAGATATGAGGACGGGATAGGAGGTCGTGATAGGAGGACGGGATAGGAGGTCCTGATAGGAGGACGGGATAGGAGGTCGAGATATGAGGACGGGATAGGAGGTCATGATAGGAGGACGGGATAGGAGGTCGTGATAGGAGCACAGGATAGGAGGACGGGATAGGAGGACGGGATAGGAGGTCGGGATAGGAGGTCGGGATAGGAGGATGGGATTGGAGGACGGGATAGATGGACTGGATAGGAGGACGGGATAGGAGGACGGGATAGGAGGACAGGATAGGAGGACGGAAAAGGAGGACGGAAAAGGTGGATGGGAAAGGAGGACGGGATAGGAGGACGGGATAGGAGGACGGGATAAAAGGTCGGGAAAGGAGAACGGGAAAGGAGGTTGAGATATGAGGATGGGAAAGGAGGACAGGATAGGAGGACAGGATAGGAGGACGGGATATGATGACGGAATAGGAGGTCGGGATATGACAACAATATATGAGGACGGGATATGAAGACAAAAGCTTCCTCCTTTGTTTATTTTCCTCCCCAACAAGGATTAGGAAGGAAAAACCGGGCAACACTTGGTACTCAGCTAGTATACATGTAAAAATAAGCAATAGTAACAAAAGAAGATTGCTGGTGGGTGTTGAGTGGAACCAAGAGGTCAGGTCTACAGGTTAATGGAAAGACAAGCAGGGAACTGGGTAAAGTATTCTGAAAACATCTAAACTGTTCATTAGGGCAGTAGTGCAGATCATTAGAGGGCAGTGGTGCAGATAATTAGAAGGAAGTGTCAAAGATCATTAGGGGGCAGTGGTGCAGATCATTAGGGGGCAGTGTCCAAGATCATTAGGGGGCAGTGGTGCAGATCATTAGGGGGGCAGTGTCAAAGATCATTAGGGGGCAGTGTCAAAGATCATTAGGGGGCAGTGGTGCAGATCATTAGAGGGCAGAGTCAAAGATCATTAGGGGGCAGTGGTGCAGATCATTAGGGGGGCAGTGGTGCAGATCTTTAGGGCAGTAGTGCAGATCATTAGAGGGCAGTGTCAAAGATCATTAGGGGGCAGTGGTACAGATTATTAGGGGGACAGTGGTGCAGATCATTAGGGCAGTAGTGCAGATCATTAGGGGGCGTTGGTGCAGATCAATAGGCGGCAGTGTCAAAGATCATTAGGGGGCAGTAGTGCAGATCATTAGGGGGGCAGTGGTACAGATCATTAGGGGGCAGTAGTGCAGATCATTAGGGGGGCAGGGGCACAGATCATTAGGGGGGCAGTAGTACAGATCATTAGGGGGCAGTGTCAAAGATCATTAGGGGGCAGTAGTGCAGATCATTAGGGGGGCAGTAGTGCAGATCATTAGGGGGAAGTAGTGTGGTAGTCGGGTGATGCAAGCTAGCTGCAAGGTCTGGTGGTATTAAACCTGTGTGGGGGCGAGTTGGTATTAACCCCTTACTTGTATCGTGATGCCAGGGTGCAGGTTTTCCAGTTGGTTCACTGCCGCTAATCTGCCCAGAAACGGTGATGGAAGTAATAGAATGTCCACGGCTGAAGTTATGCAGAACGTTAACTCTTTACTTGTAGCTTGTGCAGCAATAACAACCATTAACCCCTTAAGGACCGGGTTTTTTTCCGTTTTTGCATTTTCGTTTTTTGCTCCTTGCCTTTAAAAAAAATCATAACTCTTTCAATTTTGCACCTAAAAATCCATATTATGGCTTATTTTTTGCGTCACCAATTCTACTTTGTAATGACGTCAGTCATTTTTCCCAAAAATCTACGGTGAAACGGAAAAAAAAATCATTGTGCGACAAAATTGAAAAAAAACAACTCCGTTTTGTAACTTTTGGGGGCTTCCGTTTCTAGGTAGTACATTTTTCGGTAAAAATTACACCTTATCTTTATTCTGTAGGTCCATACGATTAAAATGATCCCCTACTTATATAGGTTTGATTTTGTCGTACTTCTGGAAAAAATCATAACTACATGCAGGAAAATTAATACGTTTAAAATTGTCATCTTCTGACCCCTATTACTTTTTTATTTTTCTGTGTATGGGGCGGTATGAGGGCACATTTTTTGCGCCGTGATCTGAAGTTTTTAACGGTACCATTTTTGCATTGATAGGACTTAGTGATCGCTTTTTATTCATTTTTAAATGATATAAAAAGTGACCAAAAATGCACTATTTTGGACTTTGGAATTTTTTTGCGCATACACCATTGACCGAGCGGTTTAATTAACAATATATTTTTATAATTCGGACATTTCCGCATGCGGTGATACCATATATGTTTTTATTTACACTGTTTTTTTTTTATGGGAAATGGGGGTGATTCAAACTTTTAATAGGGGAGGGGTTAAATGATATTCATTCACTTTTTTTTTGCAGTGTTATAGCTCCCATAGGGACCTATAACACTGCACACACTGATCTTTATCATTGATCACTGGTTTCTCATAGGAAACCAGTGATTGATGATTCTGCCGCTTGACTGCTCATGCCTGGATCTCAGGCACTGAGCAGTCATTCGGCGATCGGACAGCGAGGAGGCAGGTAGGGGCCCTCCCGCTGTCCTGTAAGCTGTTCGGGATGCCGCGGCTATCCCGAACAGCCCACTGAGTTAACCGGCACTTTTTACTAGCGTGGCTCAGCTCTGAGCGCGCGGCTAAAGGGTTAATAGCGTGTGGCGCCGATCGGCGGCGGGTCCCGGCTTCACTATGATGCCGGGCCTGCCGTCATATGATGTGTTATATCACGAGAGCAGGACCAAGGACGTACCGGTACGTCCTTGGTCCTTAAGGTGTTAACAGTCTTTATGGTTCTGAGGTATCTGGTTTGCAGGTAACCTCGCACACTTGCCAGGACTAAGCACATACTTGAGCGAACCAATGTGCTACTGTTACTTTGGCTTGGAAGTAGTCAAGGAGTTATAAGTGGCTGCTTTGAGATGGCTTGAGGCCTATCTGAGATGAGTAGAGATAAGAGATAAATCTGTGCTTGTCTTATCTGATGAATACCGGAACTAAAACAGGAACAAACAGGAAGAAGGATCAGAATACAGTGGTCCCTCAACATACAATGGTAATTCGTTCCAAACAAGCCATGGTTTGTCAAACCCATCGTATGTTGAGGGATTCGTGCAATGTAAAGTATAGGAAGCTGTACTCACCTGTCCCCGCCGTTCCGGACCGCGTCCCGCCGCTCCCGATGGTGACCCCGGGCCTCCGCTGGGCTCTCCTGGTCTTCTCCGGTCCTCCGCTGTCTTCCGCAAGGCCTTACTGGGCCTGCGTAGCGACGTCATTACGCCACTGCGTACGCCGTTCCTATTGGATGACGGGACGGCGTGCAAAACAGCGTATTGACGTCACCGGAGAGGGCCGAGAAGACTCCGGAAGACCAGCGCTGGACCCGAAGGGCACCCCGGAGCATCGTGGAGGGGTAAGTAATACTCACCGCAACACACGGGGAACATTAAGCTGCTATCCGGCAGCAGCTTAAGCATTTTGTGCTGCCGGATAGCACTTAATGCGATGGCCCCGACATAAAACGGCATCGTATGTTGATGCTGACATCGACATGCGATGGCCTCTGAGAGGCCATCGTATGTCGATTTGATCATATGTCGGGGGCCATCGTATGTCGGGGGGGTCACTGTACAGCCCTTTATATAGTGTGGGCTAGACTAATGCTCATTGGTGGTAGTTGTTTAGTTACCTGTGACCATTGAATCATGGGTACCTCACATGACTCGCAGGTCCAAACATATAACTCTATACAAATATCACATGATAAACGTATCACATGACTTAAGGTTTTATATATCACCAATCACATATACTATACAATTTATACAACTTCAATTATAACTGGCAGAGAATATAGAAGAAGAAATAGGGTTCTTGTCATAAACGTCCACGGGGAGACAGGGATCAGAGCCAAGGGCATGAAGTGACTCTGATTAAGGGGACCCTTACCATGGGAAAGACCTGTTACGACACTCCCCGACAGGTAGAGGAAGCCGCCGCTTGGAATGATCCCCTTCTCCAGGAACGCAGGTTGGTTCCAGCCGACCGTCCAACTCCCGACTGGAGGATACGAACGCGGCCGCTCCCAATCAGCAAATCAGTCGTACTCCTTCCATAGCTAGAAATAACGAAAGCGCTGTACCAATAGTAATTTCCCCCCCCCCCCCCACAAACGAGACCAGCTCCGTCTTGAGGGTCAAACAGGAATGACTTTAATGGGGCTACCTGCCCGGTATTTATGCAGGTCTCCACCAGGTGGACACACCCCTAGGGGACCTGATGGAAGACTGTAAAACATAGTGGACAGTAGCCAATCGAGGTGGCTTAAACATAAGCCCTTCCCACTTTACCCATACTTCCCTCCTCTCTATCCCCCAGAAAACTGGAAAGAAATCCAATTATCTCCCAGGACAAAGAAAGCCAATTATCTCCCAGGACAGAGACAATCGCCATCCCAGAACACAACAAGAAAACACATTGAAACATATAAATGACGAAAAAGAAGGCGGGCGGCAGCTTCCAGCGGTGTTTGGTAGATAAAGGGTCCGTTTTTAGTTCCATAGGATTTGTACCGAACACTGCTAATTTTTCCTCGGGTCCCAAAAACGGCCGCCGCCTCGTGGTCGGAGAACGACGACCACCCGTACGAATGGAATGGAGAGGTGTCTGCAGTTAACCACAACGTTCTAATTGGGGCCAAGAGGTTAACCAGCAGATGGATCCGTCACACAGCTCCCCCCTTGTGGGACACTCCGATAGACCCGGCTTGACCCTTTTGGCGGGTCAACTTGGGGATGACCGGACTAGGAGGTGGTAAGAAAGTTGGTTTGCCGAAACAATCCATCTGCATCCAGGGGCATTCAGGACAGGGGCATTCATAAGAGCTTGTTTAAGGGCTTGAACGCAGCTTCACAAGCTGGAGACCACAGGACCTGCTTAGGGAGATTTTTCTTGGTCAAGTCAGTCAGGGGTTTAGCAATAGTGCTGTAGTAGGGAACAAAGCGTCTATAGTACCCTGCTGTCCCTAGGAAGGCTAGCACCTAGGTCTTAGTGATAGGTGTGGGCCAGTTAGCTACTGCCTCTATCTTGGCTGGCTCGGGTCTCTTGCTCCCACACCCCACTCTGTGACCCAGGTATTGCACTTCAGCTATGCCTAAAAGGAACTTTTCTGGCATCAATGTCAGGCCAGCGGCCCGAACTTTGTCCAGGACTACCCCTACAAATTCCTGGAATCCATCGCTGGAAGGTAGCCAGGGCATTCTTCATCCCAAATGGCATGACCTTGAATTGGTACTAGCCAAATGGGGTGATGAAGGCCGACTTGGGGATAGCATCCTCAGCCAGGGGAATCTGCCAGTAGCCTTTACACAGGTCTATGGTGGTCAGATAGCGCCCCCTGGCAATGCGGTCTAATAATTCATCTACCCGGGGCATCGCCTGTAGTCCACACAGAACTGGGTGGTCCCATCCTTCTTAGGCACCAAGACTACAGGCGAAGCCCACGGGCTATCGGAGGGTTCGATTACCCCAAGCTGGGTCATCTCCTGTATCTCCTTCCGCATTCCTTCTCAGACTGCTTCAGGGATACGGTAAGGGGGTTGTCGCAGAGGGTTCTGTCCAGGGGTCTCTACCTTATGTACAGCTAGGGTAGTGTAGCCGGGCTCTTGGGAGAATGTCGCCTGCTTCTCCCACAGAAGCTGTCTTGCCTGTTCCTTCTCTATGGGGCTCAATCGGTCACCTAACTGTACAAGGCTGGTAAGGTCAGTCTGGGAGTCCCTCTCTAACAAATCTGGTAAGGGTAAACTCTCTGTATCGTCTGCAGCAGGGG
The DNA here is from genome assembly GCF_029499605.1 of Hyla sarda. NCBI lineage: Eukaryota > Metazoa > Chordata > Amphibia > Anura > Hylidae > Hyla > Hyla sarda. The sequence continues at coordinate 187,929 of NW_026607578.1, read as the reverse complement.
CACATACTGCAGCGATATCCTCCGGTCTCTCCTGATACTCCTTCAGCATGTTCACATGAAAGGATCGCTGGATCCTCTCATCTGAACAGCTGGCTATAAGATAGGTAGTATCACATACCTGAGCTAACACCATATACGGGCCCTGCCAAGATGCTTGCATCTTGGTCGCCTTTACAGGTTTGAGCACTAGCACTTTCTGCCCAACCTGAAAGACTCACTGTCGGGCACCCTGATCGTACCACCTCTTCCGTCTCCCCTGGGCCACCTGGATATTTTCTCTTACCATCAGAGACAGTTTCTCCGTGCGGTCCCGGAGTTCCAGGACATACGGCACTATGGGGGTCCCTTCTTGCTCTGTCTCCCCTTCCCAGTGGCCTCTAATGAGATCTAGGGGCCCGCGGACCCTTCTCCCATATAGCAACTCAAAGGATGAGAACCCAGTAGATTCCTGGGGCACCTCTCTGTAGGAAAACAACAGATGAGGCAGGAATCGCTCCCAGTCTCTGCAAGTGTCGGAAAAGGTCCTCAACATCTGTTTGAGGGTGCCATTAAATTGCTCACAGAGACCGTTAGTCTGTGGATGATAAGTTGAGCGAAGCAGTGGTTTAATGCCGCACACCTTCCACAGTTGTTGGGTGAGCACAGCGGTAAATTGGGTTCCCTGGTCAGAGAGAATCTCCTTAGGGAACCCAACCCTGGTAAAAATCCTAACCAGGGCATCAGCAACTGTCTCTGCCTCTATATTAGACAACGCTACTGCCTCTGGGTAGTGTATGGCGTAGTCCACCACGGTGAGAATATATTTCTTACCGGATGGGCTAGCCCTGGCCAGTGGACCTACAATGTCAACGGCTATGCGGGCAAAGGGCTCCCCAATGATAGGCATAGAAATAAGCCTAGCTCTTGGGTGGTCCCCCCACTTTCCTACCCATTGACAAGTGTCACACGTACAACAATATATCCGCACAGCCTGATTGAAATTTGGCCAAAAGAAGTTCTGCAGGATCCTATAGGCTTTGCGGCGGGATCCTAGATGTCCAACTAGCGGAACGTCATGCCCTATCCGCAGAATCTCCTGCCGCTATTTTGCGGGTACTACCAGCTGTCGATTCGGCGGAGGGGCAACACTCCTTGGGGAAGGCTTAGGGATCCTATATAACCTGTCCCCCACCCACTCATACCGCTCCCCATCTACTCCTTCTTCTTCAGTATCCGCCCTGTCTCTGTACTTCTGGAGCGTCAGATCTGCTTGGGTTTCCCTCCCAAACTCCTCCGGGGAATCCCAGCTAACAAAGGTCGGTTCTAGGTTACCAGTCGGGGAATCGGGTCTTACCTGGGTCTCAACAGCAGGTGAGCTGGTTCCAGCAGCACGGGTCTGAGCACGGGTAGTCACTGGGTTAACATCCACAGGTCCCATTGGAGCATAAGCGGAAACCAAAGGGGCCAAGTCATTCCCAAGCAAAACATCTGCAGGTAAGTCTTTCATGACCCCCACATTCACATGTCCAGAGCCCGCTCCCCAATCCAAATGAACCCGGGCAAGAGGTAGGCGGAACACGGCGCCTCCTGCTACCCTCACTGCTACTGTATTTCCAGTAAGTTGGTGTACCGAAACCAGGTTCTTTTGAAACAGGGTCATAGTGGCTCCGGTGTCTCTCAGACCAGTGACCATTTTGCCATTCAGTTTAAAGGTCTGCCTGTGCTGTTGATGGTTATCCTGCTGGGCTGCTTGTACTGGATCCGCCTCATGTAGTATACCCCAAACTTCCTCCTGCTCAAGACAGTGAGCGGAGGATTGGGGTAGCTGCTGATTTCTGCCTGCTGGTCTTCTCCATGACTGGGCTTGGTTGGAATTGCTCAACGGGCACTCTGGTCTCTTGTGCCCCAATTGTTTGCACCCATAGCACCGGATAGGCTGGGAGTAATCCCGGGCAATCAATCGGGCTGGTTGAACATAATTGTTCGCTGGTGGCATCGTGGGGTTGCGTTGCGCTGGGGGGTGATACACAGTAGAGGTTGGAGGTGCTGCCGGTTTGTACTCCACTCGGGTAGGGACCTTGGTTGTTTCCTGGTCCAGCTTCCGTGCATCTGTGTACTCCTCAGCCAGACGAGCAGCTTCGGGTAAGGTAGCGGGTTTGCGGTCCCTAACCCACTCTCTGACTCCTGCAGGTAAACGATCAAAGCAGTGCTCCAACAAAAACACTTGTAGCACCTCTTCCCCAGTTACCGCTTGGCACCCTGCCATCCAGTGGGCTGCGGTGCGGTGTAGTCTGCATGCCCACTCCACATAGGAATTGCCAGCTTGTTTGTTAGTGTCCCGGAATTGCCACCGGTACGCCTCAGGGGTTACAGCGTATCTGGCCAAAAGGGCATCCTTTACTGCCCGGTAACTTGTGATTTCCTCCTCTGGGATGGCCCACAACGCCTCACTGGCCCGGCCGGATAACTTCCCAGAAAGGATGGTGACCCATTCTTCTGCGGGTACCTGGTGCAAGGCACACTGCCTTTCAAAATCAGCCAGGAACTCGTCAATCTCTCCTTCTGATTCAACAAAATTTTTAAATGCAGCAAAGGGTACCCTCCTCCTTCCAATATTTTTATTCTGCGGCTGCGGGTCCTCTTCCCTGAGGCGCCTGCTGTGCTGCTACTGCTGCTTGCACCTGCACTACAATATCTGCTGCAGGGTTGGGGCCAAAGTGTGCCAGCCTTATCTGGACTGCCCGGTTAAATTGTACCTCCTCGGGTGTTAAATTCAGTATGCCAGGCACATTAGCTCTCTCCATTCCCTGTGCCGCATCCATTTCCAATAATATGGCAATAATCTCTCTTTTCTTGAGATTACTAGCTGATCGTCCTCTGATTTCCAATATATCATTAAGGGTAGCCCGCCTTAATTCTCCATACTGCATTTCCATCCTGGGATGTGTAGCTGGCCTTCTGGGCGATGGGATTCATCCCGCCGCTGCCACCAATTGTTACGACACTCCCCGACAGGTAGAGGAAGTCGCCGCTTGGAATGATCCCCTTCTCCAGGAACGCAGGTTGGTTCCAGCTGATCGTCCAACTCCCGACTGGAGGATACGAACGCGGACGCTCCCGATCAGCAAATCAGTCTAACTCCTTCCATAGCTAGAAATAACGAAAGCGCTGTCCCAATAGTAATTCCCCCCACAAACGAGACCAGCTCTGTCTTGAGGGTCAAACAGGAATGACTTTAATGGGGCTACCTGCCCGGTATTTATGCAGGTCTCCACCAGGTGGACACTCCCCTAGGGGACCTGATGGAAGACTGTAAAACATAGTGGACAGTAGCCAATCGCAGTGGCTTCAACATAAGCCCTTCCCCCTTTACCCATACCTCCCTCCTCTCTATCCCCCAGAAAACGGGGAAGAAATCCAATTATCTCCCAGGATGAAGAAATCCAATTATCTCCCAGGACAGAGACAATCTCCATCCCAGAACACAACATGAAAACACATTGAAACATATAAATGACCAAATAGAGGGTGGGCGGCAGCTTCCAGCGGTGTTTGGTAGATAAAGGGTCCGTTTTTAGTTCCATAGGATTTGTACCGAACACTGCTGATTTTTCTGCATGTTATTCTGAATAACAGTATTATTTCACTCCAGCACACTCCATATGCATTTTAAAACACATCAAAGTGTTCTATACCCCTATAGAGGCTGTATGTAGGCTAGAAATAGCCTTTTTTAATATAGATTCGCCACAAAAAATTTCGGATCTAAACAAACTTTTTCGGAAAATTCGGCAAATCGTCCGAATCAAATATTTGAAAAGTTCACTCATCTCTAGTCTTTTGTCTATAAAGCTTTTGATTCTGTACTGTGGCCATATCTCCGGGAGGTCTTGGGAGTGTTTGGGTTTGGCCCTAGGATTTGTGCCTGGGTCCGCTTGTTGTATGATTGCCCCAGGGCCCGTATTTGTACTAACTTAGATGTTTCTTCCCCCTTTTTATTGGACCGGGGGACTAAACAAGGGTGCCCCCTATCCCCTTCCAATTAAGCCCTTAGCAGTGGCTATACATAGAGATCCCACTATCTGAGTCATCCCCAGGGAATCCATTGTGGAGGTTTCTGTCTATGCGGATGACACCGTAGTTTATTTGGCAGATGCCGGGGGTTCACTAGTTTCTCTGATTTACTTGCTAGGCAGGTTTAGTTCCATTTCGGGTTTGCGGGTTAATTGGGGGCAAATCCTCTCTCGTGGCCTTCTCACCTGACATTTCTCTTTCCTCTTCTCTCCCAGCAGGGGTGCAAGTGGTTTCCTGATTTAGATATCTTGAGGTAGAGGTTACTGCATCTCTGACAGATTGTGTCCCTGAATTTAGACCCACTTTTGTTTTCCACGGTAGATAGGTTGAATGCCTGGTCCTCCCTCCCTAGCTGGAAGGATTAATATTTTTTAAATTATTTATCTGCCTAAATTCCTTTATCTCTTCCATCTGGTTCCTGTGACCCCCCCCCCAGGAAGTACAGGGTGGGCCATTTTAATGGATACAACTTAATAAAATGGGAATGATTGGTGATATTAACTTCCTGCTTGTGGCACATTAGTATATGTGAGGGGGGAAACTTTTCGAGATGGGTGGTGACCATGGCGGCCATTGTGAAGTCGGACATTTTGAATCCAACTTTTGTTTTTTCAATAGGAAGAGGGTCATGTGACACATCAAACTTATTGGGAATTTCACAAGAAAAACAATGATGTGCTTGGTATTAACATAACTTTATTCTTTCAAGAGTTATTTACAAGTTTCTGACCACTTATAAAATGTGTTCAATGTGCTGCCCATTGTGCTGGATTGTCAATGCAACCCTCTTCTCCCACTCTTCACACACTGATAGCAACACCGTAGGAGAAATGCTAGCACAGGCTTCCAGTATCCGTAGTTTCAGGTGCTGCACATCTCGTATCTTCAAAGCATAGACAATTGCCTTCAGATGACCCCAAAGATAAAAGTCTAAGGGGGTCAGATCGGGAGACCTTGGGGGCCATTCAACTGGCCCACAATGACCAATCCACTTTCCAGGAAACTGTTCATCTAGGAATGCTCGGACCTGACACCCATAATGTGGTGGTGCACCATCTTGCTGGAAAAACTCAGATTTTGTTCAGTGATGAGGCAAACTTTTATGTGAATGGTAAAGTTAACAAACAAAACCACTGCTATTGGTCTGACACTAACCCACTTTGGATAGATCCCTCCAAGACTGTTGGAACACAAAAATTGATAGTATGGTGTGGTATATGGGGCACAAAGATAGTGGGGCCATTCTTCATCAATGGAAACCTCAAGGACACTGGATATGCAAAATTGCTACATGATGGTGTTTCCCTCTTTATGCACTGAAGATGGTGACCACCACATTATGGGTGTCAGGTCCGAGCATTCCTAGATGAACAGTTTCCTGGAAAGTGGATTGGTCATCGTGGGCCAGTTGAATGGCCCCCAAGGTCTCCCGATCTGACCCCCTTAGAATTTTATCTTTGGGGTCATCTGAAGGCAATTGTCTATGCTGTGAAGATACGAGATGTGCAGCACCTGAAACTACGGATACTGGAAGCCTGTGCTAGCATTTCTCCTGCGGTTTTGCTATCAGTGTGTGAAGAGTGGGAGAAGAGGGTTGCATTGACAATCCAACACAATGGGCAGCACATTGAAAACATTTTATAAGTGGTCAGAAACTTGTAAATAACTCATGAAAGAATAAAGTTATGTTAAAACCAAGCACATCATTGTTTTTCTTGTGAAATTCCCAATAATTTTGATGTGTCACATGACCCTCTTCCTATTGAAAAAACAAAAGTTGGATTCAAAATGGCTGACTTCAAAATGGCCGCCATGGTCACCACCCATCTTGAAAAGTTTCCCCAGCCACATATACTACTGTGCCACAAACAGGAAATTAATATCACCAACCATTCCCAATTGTTTAAGGTGTATCCAATGGCCCACCCTGTATTTTAATACTTTGTGTGGTGCTGATCCTTCTATTGGCAGGGGAGGTCTCCCAGACTCGGTCGGGCTCTCCTTCAAGCTCCTAAAAGGCATGGTGGATTAGCTTCTCCCGATGTCTAACTATTTTCTTGCCTTGGCTGGAGCCCTGATGAGTTTGTATGAAGCTCTCACTAACTCACTCTACAGGTATCATTCTGGCTCCTCTTATCCCCTTCCCTTGCAAACTATAGCTAAGGTGTGGTCCGTGGTGTCGAGCAGGTTTCCGCAACCGTTGGCAACTCCTAGGGCACCCTTGTGGAGGAATGTAAATTTAGCTCACCTACATGTGTTACAGGAGGCCGGCTTTTGGAGTTCTCATGGAGTCAGATTTGTGCTTCACTTGTTCCGGGAGGATCAGGTTTTCCTCTCCTTTGCGGAAATGAAGGACAGATATGATATCCCTGGCAGTGTCTTTTATAGGTATCTTCAGCTTCAACACGCGGTCCAGGCGCAGTTTGGCTCCTATGCTCTTCTCCAGACTCTAGAACCTAGCCCATTTGCGAATGCTTATCATAAATGGGTGGCTGATATCCCTGATCTGTCTTAGGGCCAGTGGAAGGAAGTTGAGGGCTCATATAACTCAATGGTGATGAGTAGCAGAGATATGCTGATTCAATCACGGTATGTTTTGCGGTTATATTATACGCCTGCTAAGCTGAAATGTATAGAGTTGTCTTCATCGCATTTATGTTTTCGTTGTTCTGCTGAGGTAGGTACTTTTCTACATGTGATTTGGGAATGTCCTGTTACAGCCTCCTTTTCGAGGGAGGTGATGGGGTTTTTGGCAGACAATCTAGATTTCTTGCTTACCCTGGTAATATGCCCGCTGGGAGTCCTCAATGAGGTGGTCTCTGGTGCGCATAGATGTACACTGATCCGTTTTTCATTATTTTGTGCCATAAGGTGGTTGTGATGACGTGGGTGAATATGGTAAATAAATATGTCCCATTATACCAAGCTTTGTATAAGAGTCGTAGGTGCCCGAGGAAGTTTGATAAGGTGTGGACTCCTTGGCTTTTACTGGATGTGTCGGGTGACCTTCCATCCTTCTGGGAGGGGGTCGGAGTCACTGGGATGTGTGGTAGTGTGAATGTATGCTTGTGTGTTGGGTCTCTCTGGACGGTGCCAGAGATGCTCCTTCCCTATGTGTTTGATTGCCACTCTGTTGTCGTATCCATGTCATTGTGATGGAGTTGTCTTATGGACCTACAGAGACTCTGGTTGTATGTTGCACTTTCTTTATTTTTTGCAAAATTTAATAAATAAATACTTAAAAAAAAAATGAGAGGAGTCCCATACCCCCGACAATATAACTTATATGAACTTTCCTGTTCACGAATACAGGGGAGAAGCCACATGAGCACTAGAGATGAATCCGCACTGTTCTTCAGAGAGTTGGATATTCAGCTCCTCTTCTCATATAAGATGCATTTTGGTTACTATTAGGAGCAGAAGAAATCAAATAAGAATAAAGCTTAGATAGTATTATTATTTAGGAAATAAATACAATCTCTCTAACCAATTTCGGGGACGTATGTTAATATAATGCTTAAAACATTGGAGAGTAAAGATAAATTTACTTATAAAACCCCAGAAAGCCCGAGATTCCTCTATGGCCAAAGTCTTAGTAGAAGAATATAAATCTCGTAACGTAAAAGAATGTAAACGTTCCCACAAAGGGGAATAGGGAAAATGTGTTTAGTAATAACCATAGGGTATAAAGAAAGTGGGGTTAGGGGAGAAGGGAAATCAGAATCAGTCGTAGAGCAGTCTCGTAATACCGACAAAGTTATATATAAAAGAGGAAAGAACTAGAGAGGCCAAGGAGGAGTGCGGGGGCCACAAAATGGGCCCTATAGAAGGAGGGACTGAGGAGAATTCCATATCCACATGAGGAGGAATATAAAGGGGAGGAGGAGAAAAAGAAGAGCGAACGAGCTCTAATAATCCAGACGAAGGAAAAGATTTATAATAAGTGTGTAAATCCGGAAACACAAAACCGCCGTCTAATGTCTTCAGGGTGAGCGTCTATACGGGACACGTGGTCTCTTCTGAATCATAACAAAATTACAAAATAACCATCGGATAGAAGAAAAATAACAATTCCGTACTATGATAGGGACGGACTGTACAAATATAAAATATTATTGGTAAATATAAGATTTAAGAACCTTTTTCCTTCCAATCCACGACATATATGGGAATTTACGAGCGTGTAACTGGGTCTTCAATCCGTGTAATAATGGCGCAAAGTGTGAAGTAAAGAGATCTTGTACCAGATGTGATCAGATCTCTAGGGATTTTATACCCCGGGGAGGAAAAAGAAAAGGAAAAGAATTACACCGATGTTTACTGAACCCGGGGGACGCTGAGATATTGACGACTTCTCATATAGAAAAATGGATTTTAAGATTTGAGACCGAAAATAGACGTCAAGACGGGAAACGCTCGTCTAGGGTTTGTGATAAATAAAAGTATCTGCAGCGTCTTATGTTCAGAAGAGACGGTCTTCAAGGGAGACGCGCGGATCTGAAGGCGTCTGATGCCTTGAATTAAAGTCTCTATAATCATAATGAGAAGGGGGCGGGGACAACACTGACGCGTTACATTCCCTATATACAACGTCAGGGACAATATTACATTTATTATAAGTCCAGTGTGCGGAGATGATTATAAGAATAATAAATAATATAAGAAAGAAAACTTTTATTAACCATTGGTAACAAGTTTGGAGATGCAGCATATGATATATGTATAAATGTCAGATATCCTATGTACATGGATAATATATAGATGTGTTATCTGCATCATTTATTGATCTGAATTGGCTTGTCTCCTGTGTGAGTTCTTTGATGTACAACAAGACTTGATTTCAGAGCAAAACATTTCCCACATTCTGAACATAAAAATGGCTTCTCTCCTGTGTGAGTTCTTTGATGTCGAATAAGATGTGATTGCTGAGTAAAACATTTCCCACATTCTAAGCATGAAAATTTCTTCTCTTCTGTGTGAGTTTTTTGATGTTGAATAAGATTTGGTTTCAGAGTAAAACATTTCCCACATTCTGAACATGAAAATGGCTTGTCTCCTGTGTGAGTTTTTTGATGTACAACAAGACCGGATTTAAAAGTAAAACATTTCCCACATTCTGAACATGAATATGGCTTATCTCCTGTGTGAGTTCTTTGATGTTGAACCAAACTTGATTTTACAGTAAAACATTTCCCACATTCTGAACATGAAAATGGCTTGTCTCCTGTATGAGCTCTTTGATGTTGAACAAGACTTGATTTTACAGTAAAACATTTCCCACATTCTGAACATGAAAATGGCTTCTCTCCTGTGTGAGCTCTTTGATGTTGAACAAGACTTGATTTTACAGTAAAACATTTCCCACATTCTGAGCATGAAAATGGCTTCTCTTCTGTGTGAGTTCTTTGATGTTTAATAAAATTTGGTTTCAGAGTAAAACATTTCCCACATTCTGAACATGAAAATGGCTTGTCTCCTGTGTGAGCGCTTTGATGTTGAACAAGACTTGATTTTAAAGTAAAACATTTCCCACATTCTGAACATGAAAATGGCTTCTCTCCTGTGTGAGTTCTTTGATGTTGAATAAGATGTGATTTCCGAGTAAAACATTTTCCACATTCTGAGCATGAAAATGGCTTCTCTTCTGTGTGAGTTCTTTGATGTTGAATAAGATGTGATTTCCGAGTAAAACATTTTCCACATTCTGAGCATGAAATTGGCTTCTCTCCTGTGTGAGTTCTTTGATGTACAACAAGACCGGATTTAAAAGGAAAACATTTCCCACATTCTGAGCATGAAAATAGCTTCTCTCCTGTGTGATTTCTTTGATGTACAACAAGACGTGATTTAAAAGGAAAACATTTCCCACATTCTGAGCATGAATATGGTTTCTTTCCTGTATGAGCTCGTTGATGTCCAACATCCCTTCTGTGACCGTTTTTTTGCTGAACATCCTGTGATGACTGAGAAGACAGGACCTGTAAATAAGGATGAGATGACAGATCTTGGCTGTGAAGGGCTGAGGGTGTATCTGGGATAATGGAATGTTCTTCATATGTATCTTGTGTGATATCATCATCTGCTTTATAATCTGAAGATATAAGATTCTCCTCTGATCTCCTGCTACAAGAATCTGCCAAGAATAAAACAGATTTTATCAGTATTAACCCTTAACATCCCAGGATATTTAAGCTTTTGTGTTTTTCTTTTTTTTTCCTCCTCTCCTCCCAGCCTAAACTCTTTTCTTTTCCCATCTACACTGGGTTTAAGAGCTTGTTTTTGTGGGACCGATCTTACACTGTATTGCACCACCAATGATTCTCAGTAAGGCTGTATAAATGCTGATGTCAGCTTTGACTGTAGCATCTAAGTGGTTAATATCCAGCATCAGAGATTGCTCTGTGTCAGCTATTAGCAGCCGCCCTCAGCTGAAGAATGTGGCCAAGATCCAACAGATACAGAGGGGGCACAGGTCCCGGGGCCACCCCATACACCCTTAACTGCCCCATGAGGTAAATAAAAATCATAAGTCATTAAGGGGTTAAAATGTTTATATATTTTTGTTAAATCTTGTCCAGATCATTACACAATGGAACAATCATCATCCTACCTTGTGTTAATGATTACTGTGTATAGTCTCCTGTAATGTCTCCATGATAATCTTCTCCTCGCTGTGTATAGTCCCTGTAATGTCTCCATGATAATCTTCTCCTCGCTGTGTATAGTCTCCTGTAATGTCTCCATGATAATCTTCTCCTCGCTGTGTATAGTCTCCTGTAATGTCTCCATGATAATCTTCTCCTCACTGTGTATAGTCTCCTGTAATGTCTCCATGATAATCTTCTCCTCGCTGTGTATAGTCTCCTGTAATGTCTCCATGATAATCTTCTCCTCGCTGTGTATAGTCTCCTGTAATGTCTCCATGATAATCTTCTCCTCGCTGTGTATAGTCTCCTGTAATGTCTCCATGATAATCTTCTCCTCACTGTGTATAGTCTCCTGTAATGTCTCCATGATAATCTTCTCCTCGCTGTGTATAGTCTCCTGTAATGTCTCCATGATAATCTTCTCCTCGCTGTGTATAGTCTCCTGTAATGTCTCCATGATAATCTTCTCCTCGCTGTGTATAGTCTCCTGTAATGTCTACATGATAATCTTCTCCTCACTGTATATAGTCTCCTGTAATGTCTCCATGATAATCTTCTCCTCACTGTGTATAATCTCCTGTAATGTCTCCATGATAATCTTCTCCTCGCTGTGTATAGTCTCCTGTAATGTCTCCATGATAATCTTCTCCTCGCTGTGTATAGTCTCCTGTAATGTCTCCATGATAATCTTCTCCTAGCTGTATATAGTCTCCTGTGATGTCTCTATGATAATCTTCCCCTCGCTGTGTATAGTCTCCTGTAATGTCTCCATGATAATCTCCTCCTCGCTGTGTATAGTCCTGTAATGTCTCCATGATAATCTTCTCCTCGCTGTGTATAGTCTCCTGTAATGTCTCCATGATAATCTCCTCCTCGCTGTGTATAGTCTCCTGTAATGTCTCCATGATAATCTTCTCCTCGCTGTGTATAGTCTCCTGTAATGTCTCCATGATAATCTTCTCCTCGCTGTGTATAGTCTCCTGTAATGTCTCCATGATAATCTCCTCCTCGCTGTGTATAGTCCTGTAATGTCTCCATGATAATCTTCTCCTCGCTGTGTATAGTCTCCTGTAATGTCTCCATGATAATCTTCTCCTCGCTGTGTATAGTCTCCTGTAATGTCTCCATGATAATCTTCTCCTCGCTGTGTATAGTCCTGTAATGTCTCCATGATAATCTTCTCCTCGCTGTGTATAGTCTCCTGTAATGTCTCCATGATAATCTTCTCCTCGCTGTGTATAGTCTTCTGTAATGTCTCCATGATAATCTTCTCCTCGCTGTGTATAGTCTCCTGTAATGTCTCCATGATAATCTTCTCCTCGCTGTATATAGTCTCCTGTAATGTCTCCATGATAATCTTCTCCTCGCTGTGTATAGTCTCCTGTAATGTCTCCATGATAATCTTCTCCTCGCTGTGTATAGTCTCCTGTAATGTCTCCATGATAATCTTCTCCTCGCTGTGTATAGTCTCCTGTAATATCTCCATGATAATCTTCTCCTCGCTGTGTATAGTCTCCTGTAATGTCTCCATGATAATCTTCTCCTCGCTGTGTATAGTCTCCTGTAATATCTCCATGATAATCTTCTCCTCGCTGTGTATAGTCTCCTGTAATGTCTCCATGATAATCTCCTCCTCGCTGTGTATAGTCTCCTGTAATATCTCCATGATAATCTTCTCCTCGCTGTGTATAGTCTCCTGTAATGTCTCCATGATAATCTCCTCCTCGCTGTGTATAGTCTCCTGTAATGTCTCCATGATAATCTTCTCCTCGCTGTGTATAGTCTCCTGTAATGTCTCCATGATAATCTTCTCCTCGCTGTGTATAGTCTCCTGTAATGTCTCCATGATAATCTTCTCCTCGCTGTGTATAGTCTCCTGTAATGTTTCCATGATAATCTTCTCCTCGCTGTGTATAGTCTCCTGTAATGTCTCCATGATAATCTTCTCCTCGCTGTGTATAGTCTCCTGTAATGTCTCCATGATAATCTTCTCCTCGCTGTGTATAGTCTCCTGTAATGTCTCCATGATAATCTTCTCCTCGCTGTGTATAGTCCCTGTAATGTCTCCATGATAATCTTCTCCTCGCTGTGTATAGTCCATGTAATGTCTCCATGATAATCTTCTTCTCGCTGTGTATAGTTTCCTGTAATGTCTCCATGATAATCTTCTCCTCGCTGTGTATAGTCTCCTGTAATGTCTCTATGATAATTTTCTCCTCGCTGTGTATAGTCTCCTGTAATGTCTCCATGATAATCTTCTCCTCGCTGTGTATAGTCCATGTAATGTCTCCATGATAATCTTCTCCTCGCTGTGTATAGTCTCCTGTAATGTCTCCATGATAATCTTCTCCTCGCTGTGTATAGTCTCCTGTAATGTCTCCATGATAATCTTCTCCTCGCTGTGCATAGTCTCCTGTAATGTCTCCATGATAATCTTCTCCTCGCTGTGTATAGTCTCCTGTAATGTCTCCATGATAATCTTCCCCTAGCTGTGTATAGTCTCCTGTAATGTCTCCATGATAATCTTCTCCTCGCTGTGTATAGTCTCCTGTAATATCTCCATGATAATCTTCTCCTCTATGTGTATAGTCTCCTGTAATTTCTCCATGATAATCTTCTCCTCGCTGTGTATAGTCTCCTGTAATGTCTCCATGATAATCTTCTCCTCGCTGTGTATAGTCTCCTGTAATGTCTCCATGATAATCTTCTCCTCGCTGTGTATAGTCTCCTGTAATGTCTCCACGATAATCTTCTCCTCGCTGTGTATAGTCTCCTGTAATGTCTCCATGATAATCTTCTCCTCGCTGTGTCTAGTCTCCTGTAATGTCTCCATGATAATCTTCTCCTCGCTGTGTATAGTCTCCTGTAATGTCTCCATGATAATCTTCTCCTCGCTGTGTATAGTCTCCTGTAATGTCTCCATGATAATCTTCTCCTCGCTGTGTATAGTCTCCTGTAATGTCTCCATGATAATCTTCTCCTCACTGTGTATAGTCCCTGTAATGTCTCCATGATAATCTTCTCCTCACTGTGTATAGTCTCCTGTAATGTCTCCATGATAATCTTCTCCTCGCTGTGTATAGTCTCCTGTAATGTCTCCATGATAATCTTCTCCTCGCTGTGTATAGTCTCCTGTAATGTCTCCATGATAATCTTCTCCTCGCTGTGTATAGTCCCTCTAATGTCTCCATGATAATCTTCTCCTCGCTGTGTATAGTCTCCTGTAATGTCTCCATGATAATCTTCTCCTCGCTGTGTATAGTCTCCTGTAATGTCTCCATGATAATCTTCTCCTCGCTGTGTATAGTCTCCTGTAATGTCTCCATGATAATCTTCTCCTCGCTGTGTATAGTTCCTGTAATGTCTCCATGATAATCTTCTCCTCGCTGCGTATAGTCCTGTAATGTCTCCATGATAATCTTCTCCTCGCTATGTATAGTCTCCTGTAATGTCTCCATGATAATCTTCTCCTCGCTGTATATAGGCTCCTGTAATTTCTCCATGATAATCTTCTCCTCGCTGTGTATAGTCTCCTGTAATGTCTCCATGATAATCTTCTCCTCGCTGTGTATAGTCTCCTGTAATGTCTCCATGATGATCTTTTCCTCGCTGTGTATAGTCCCTGTAAGGTCTCCATGATAATCTTCTCCTCGCTGTGTACAGTCTCCTGTAATGTCTCCATGATAATCTTCTCCTCGCTGTGTATAGTCTCCTGTAATGTCTCCATGATAATCTTCTCCTCCCTTTGTAGTCTCCTGTAATGTCTCCATGATAATCTTCTCCTCGCTGTGTATAGTCTCCTGCAATGTATCCATGATAATCTTCTCTTCGCTGTGTATAGTCTCCTGTAATGTCTCCATGATAATCTTCTCCTCGCTGTGTATAGTCCCTGTAATGTCTCCATGATAATCTCCTCCTCGCTGTGTATAGTCCTGTAATGTCTCCATGATAATCTTCTCCTCGCTGTGTATAGTCTCCTGTAATGTCTCCATGATAATCTTCTCCTCACTGTGTATAGTCTCCTGTAATGTCTCCATGATAATCTTCTCCTCGCTGTGTATAGTCTCCTGTAATGTCTCCATGATAATCTTCCCCTAGCTGTGTATAGTCTCCTGTAATGTCTCCATGATAATCTTCTCCTCGCTGTGTATAGTCTCCTGTAATATCTCCATGATAATCTTCTCCTCTATGTGTATAGTCTCCTGTAATTTCTCCATGATAATCTTCTCCTCGCTGTGTATAGTCTCCTGTAATGTCTCCATGATAATCTTCTCCTCGCTGTGTATAGTCTCCTGTAATGTCTCCATGATAATCTTCTCCTCGCTGTGTATAGTCTCCTGTAATGTCTCCATGATAATCTTCTCCTCGCTGTGTATAGTCCCTGTAATGTCTCCATGATAATCTTCTCCTCGCTGTGTACAGTCCTGTAATGTCTCCACGATAATCTTCTCCTCACTGTGTATAGTCTCCTGTAATGTCTCCATGATAATCTTCTCCTCGCTGTGTCTAGTCTCCTGTAATGTCTCCATGATAATCTTTTCCTCGCTGTGTATAGTCTCCTGTAATGTCTACATGATAATCTTCTCCTCGCTGTGTATAGTCTCCTGTAATGTCTCCATGATAATCTTCTCCTCGCTGTGTATAGTCTCCTGTAATTTCTCCATGATGATCTTTTGCTCGCTGTGTATAGTCCCTGTAAGGTCTCCATGATAATCTTCTCCTCGCTGTGTACAGTCTCCTGTAATGTCTCCATGATAATCTTCTCCTCGCTGTGCATAGTCTCCTGTAATGTCTCCATGATAATCTTCCTGTCGCTGTGTATAGTATCCTGTAATGTCTCCATGATAATCTTCTCCTCGCTGTGTATAGTCCTGTAATGTCTCCATGATAATCTTCTCCACCCTTTGTAGTCTCCTGTAATGTCTCCATGATAATCTTCTCCTCGCTGTGTATAGTCTCCTGTAATGTCTCCATGATAATCTTCTCCTCGCTGTGTATAGTCCCTGTAATGTCTCCATGATAATCTTCTCCTCGCTGTGTACAGTCCTGTAATGTCTCCGAGATAATCTTCTCCTCGCTGTGTATAGTCTCCTGTAATGTATCCATGATAATCTTCTCCTCGCTGTGTCTAGTCTCCTGTAATGTCTCCATGATAATCTTCTCCTCGCTATGTATAGTCTCCTGTAATTTCTCCATGATAATCTTCTCCTCGCTGTGTATAGTCTCCTGTAATGTCTCCATGATAATCTTCTCCTCGCTGTGTATAGTCTCCTGTAATGTCTCCATGATGATCTTTTCCTCGCTGTGTACAGTCCTGTAATGTCTCCATGATAATCTTCTCCTCGCTGTGTATAGTCTCCTGTAATGTCTCCATGATAATCTTCTCCTCGCTGTGTATAGTCCCTGTAAGGTCTCCATGATAATCTTCTCCTCGCTGTGTACAGTCTCCTGTAATGTCTCCATGATAATCTTCTCCTCGCTGTGCATAGTCTCCTGTAATGTCTCCATGATAATCTTCTCCTCGCTGTGTATAGTCTCCTGTAATGTCTCCATGATAATCTTCCTGTCGCTGTGTATAGTATCCTGTAATGTCTCCATGATAATCTTCTCCTCGCTGTGTATAGTCCTGTAATGTCTCCATGATAATCTTCTCCACCCTTTGTAGTCTCCTGTAATGTCTCCATGATAATCTTCTCCTCGCTGTGTATAGTATCCTGTAATGTCTCTATGATAATCTTCTCCTCGCTGTGTATAGTCCTGTAATGTCTCCATGATAATCTTCTCCACCCTTTGTAGTCTCCTGTAATGTCTCCATGATAATCTTCTCCTCGCTGTGTATAGTCTCCTGTAATGTCTCCATGATAATCTTCTCCTCGCTGTGTATAGTCCCTGTAATGTCTCCATGATAATCTTCTCCTCGCTGTGTACAGTCCTGTAATGTCTCCAAGATAATCTTCTCCTCGCTGTGTATAGTCTCCTGTAATGTCTCCATGATAATCTTCTCCTCGCTGTGTCTAGTCTCCTGTAATGTCTCCATGATAATCTTCTCCTCGCTATGTATAGTCTCCTGTAATTTCTCCATGATAATCTTCTCCTCGCTGTGTATAGTCTCCTGTAATGTCTCCATGATAATCTTCTCCTCGCTGTGTATAGTCTCCTGTAATGTCTCCATGATGATCTTTTCCTCGCTGTGTACAGTCCTGTAATGTCTCCATGATAATCTTCTCCTCGCTGTGTATAGTCTCCTGTAATGTCTCCATGATAATCTTCTCCTCGCTGTGTATAGTCCCTGTAAGGTCTCCATGATAATCTTCTCCTCGCTGTGTACAGTCTCCTGTAATGTCTCCATGATAATCTTCTCCTCGCTGTGCATAGTCTCCTGTAATGTCTCCATGATAATCTTCCTGTCGCTGTGTATAGTATCCTGTAATGTCTCCATGATAATCTTCTCCTCGCTGTGTATAGTCCTGTAATGTCTCCATGATAATCTTCTCCACCCTTTGTAGTCTCCTGTAATGTCTCCATGATAATCTTCTCCTCGCTGTGTATAGTATCCTGTAATGTCTCTATGATAATATTCTCCTCGCTGTGTATAGCTCCTCCTTGTTCCCAGTCTCCTTTCCTCTGTCATTCTATCCTTGTTCCCATTCTCCCCACATCGGCCGCTCTCTCCTCCCCTCCCCCATGTACAGATCACATGACCTATGCCCTTTCATCAATCACTTTTAACCATCTGATTCCATTGTGTAATATAAAAGTCGTCCCATAAATCACTGCTCCATCTCTTGCCTGTTATTCTACGGTAATATCTGCAGGGATCTGTCTCTGCTACTTCTATCACAAAGCAGCTATGATAGCAGAGCAGGGACACCTTACTAGGAGCAGGAACATTGTCTTTGGCAGGTGTCCCTGCTCCCCAGCACAATTTCAATGGTGCCCTACACTATTTAGATCCAATAACGACCCAGGAAATTACATTTTTTCATCTTCATTTGTTTCCTCCTCTCCTAAGAGCCATCACTCATTTTTCCACCTCTAGACCCTTATGCTTGTTTTTTGCGGGAACAATCATGTTATGTGCCGTAAAATTGACTTGTTCTCCTCATAGATCAGGTTGGTACGATCGATATGTATAACATAGCATTATATTTTACTCCTTTTTTATTTTTTAAACTTATTTTACTGAAAAGAGAGTAAAGAGACGTACAGTGTAAGCACAGACCATGGAAGCCTATGACAAAATACCATTCAGCACGATGTATACAGAGTGAGGACAGCTGCATAACACAGTCAGTGACTACAGACACAATACAACCTAAACCGGGAACCTTAAAGGGGTACCCTGCCCACAGACATCTTATCCACTATACTTTGGGTGGTCCATGTGGTCTGATGAGCACAGTTAAACAGATTTGTAAATTACTTTTATTTAAAAATCTTTATCCTTCCAGTACTTTTCAGCTGCTGTATGTTCTTTTTGTTGTGTAGTTCTTTCCAGTCTGACCCCGGTGCTCTCTGCTGTCACTTCTGTCCGTGTCAGGAACTTTCCTGAACAGGAGCAAATCATCATAGCAAACCTCTCTTTCTCCGGACAGTTCCTGACATGGACAGAAGTGGCAGCAGAGAGCACTGTGATCAGACTCAAAAGAACTACACAACTTCCTGTGAAGAATACAACAGCGGCTACGTACTGGAAGGATTAAGAATTTTAAATAGAAGTAATTTACAATTCTGAATAACTTTATAGCACCAGTTGATAAAAAAAATGGTGAATTATACTCACCGATAATTCCACTTCTGGAAGTCTCCACGACAGCTCCCATGAGATTATCTCCTCATCCTGATTGGGACAGGAAAAAACACTGAGAGGTTAAATTCCCCACCCCTTCCTCTCCACACCAGTGTATTTATAAAGAACTTCAATAGAAGAAAAGAAAGTAGGCGGCAACTCACCAAACGTAGCTTTAGGCTTCTTTTATTGTAGCAGGTGAACAAACAAGTGCAAACTCACATGCAGAGAGCGACGTCCGTTTCACATAATACTGTGTTTCTTCTGCTACAACCTGATACAATAAAAGAAGCCTAAAGCTACGTTTGGTGAGTTGCCGCCTACTTTCTTTTCTTCTATTGAAGTATACTACGGTTGTGTTGACTTTGGTACGCTGAGCACCACCACAGGCTACCATAAGTGACCTAGAACTCGGCACAGGACTTTTGCAACACTCCACAGCAATTACAGTAGTGCCAGTTGGAACTTTCTTTGTACATATTTATAAAGAACGCAGAAGGAAAAGGAAAAAAAGTACAATAAAACACCACAATAAAAAAACAAAGGGTGGGATGTATGGGAGTTGTCGTGGAGACTTCCAGAAAAGGAATTATTGGCGAGTATAATTCACCATTTCCCCCCACATCTCCACAACAGCACCCATGAGAAATACCAAAGAATTTATTAGTGAGGGACTATAGCACTGAGAACTTTACGTCCAAAGGCCATATCCTCAGAAGACAAAATGTGAACTCTATAATGTCTGGAAAAAGTATTGAGTTTTTTCCAAGTGGCAGCTTTGCAAATCTGTTCTACAGAAGCTCCTGCTCTCTCTGCCCATGATGAGGAAATTGCTCTAGTAAAATGGTCCTTCAATTGTATAGGAGAGGCTTTACCTCGGGCCACATAAGCCTCTGAAATTGAGGTCTTAATCCATCTGGCTATAGAACTCCTAGAGGATTTCTTGCCTCTATTAGGGCCAGCAAACTGAATAAACAGATTATCATCCCTCCTCCACTGACTAGTTCTTTCAATGTAAAGGAGAACAGCTCTTCTAAAATCCAAGAGACTATATGATTTTTCTAAGTCATTTTTTGGATTTGAACAGAAGGATGGAACCACAATATCCTGTGATCTATGAAAGGTAGAGACAACTTTAGGAAGGAAGTTATGATAAAGCTTAAAAATTATTTTGTCATCCAAAATTCTGATATAAGGCTCCCGGATAGAAAGAGCCTGAATTTCACCTACTCTCCTAGCTGTAGTGATGGCAATTAAAAATATAGTTTTCAGAGTCAAACATTTTTCAGAAATAGAATCCAGAGGCTCAAAGGGATCCAGAGGAAGAGCCCCTAAAACTGTATTTAAATTCCACTGAGGACAGATATTTAAAGTCTTAGGTCTGAGTCTGCTGGACGCTTTAATAAATCTTGAAATCCACATGTTATCAGCCAATTTTACATGATAGAGAGCACTGAGAGCAGAAACCTGTACTTTGAGAGAACTAGGGGAAAGACCTAAATCAAATCCCTGCTGAAGGAAGTCTAGAATTTTTGGAATCACCGGAGTGTTGATAGAAAAAGAATCCCCACACCAAGAAATAAACTTCTTCCAAGTTTTAGCATAGATTCTAGAGGTAGTATCTTTATGGCTAGATAGAAGTGTATTTACTACCTTTTCAGGGAAACCTTCCTTCAGCAGAATGGACTTTTCAATTTCCATGCTGTCAAGCTGAGGTTTTTCATATGACGATGAAAGGGCAGATGGGATCCTCTATACTTAGAGTTTTTAGTCAAGAAAACCAGCTTTTCTTTGGCCAGTATGGGGCTACTAGGCTTAGAATGCAATGGCAGTTCATTCGTTTTTGAAGGACCCGAGATATCAGAGGTAGGGGAGGAAATGCATATCCCATACTGAATGTCCAATCCTGAGCCAAAGCATCTACTGCTAGAGGAGAGTCTTTTGGATTTAAGGAATAGAATAGATCCATCTTGTGATTTATCCTGGTTGCAAACAGATCTATTTGAGGAACCCCCCATCTCTCCATAATCATACCGAACGTCCACGGGGCTAGAGACCATTCCCCCTGGTCTAATATATGTCTGCTCAGGAAGTCCGCCTCTAAGTTCCAGATCCCTCTGAGATGGATTGCTGATATCGAAAGTACTTTGTTTTCTGCCCAATAAAATATTTGATGAGAAATTGATTGAAGAGCAGTATGTCTTGGACCCCCTGACATCTTATAAAGGCCACTGCAGTCATGTTGTCCGAGTAAATGAGGATATGTCGATTCTTGCAGTTTTCCTCCAGTTCTTGGAGTGTCATCCATATTGCCAGTAGCTCTCTGAAGTTGGAAGACTTCCTTGCTGTCTGAGGATCCCACTTTTCTTGGACTACTCGAATCTCTGAGTGAGCACCCATTCCCCTGCACTGGCATCTGTTGTTATGAGTAACTGGTTTGTCTGGAACCAACCTACTCCCTTCTCTAATTTTTTCTTAGATGGGTTTTTACTTGAGAGGGAATTATCA
The DNA here is from genome assembly GCF_029499605.1 of Hyla sarda. Classification (NCBI taxonomy): domain Eukaryota; kingdom Metazoa; phylum Chordata; class Amphibia; order Anura; family Hylidae; genus Hyla; species Hyla sarda. The sequence continues at coordinate 166,932 of NW_026607578.1, read as the reverse complement.
CTCTTTTGTCTAAAGACTTCTGAGACTTGTCCCAAATGGCTAGAATCCACTTTTGTAGAGGCCTGGAGTGAAACTGAGCCCAAGCTAAAGATTGGATACATGATGTCATATGACCCAGAGTGGACATTGCCGTCCTGATTGTACAAAAGTGGAAGGATAGGAACCGGGACACTAATGCCTGCAGTAATACCCTCTTGGAATCCAGAAGAAAGGAGGTCTGAATCCTTGAATCCAAGAGGGTACCCAGGAATATCTTCCTCTGACTGGGAATAAGATCTGATTTGTCCACATTTAGAATCCAGCCCAACTTCTGGAGAACAAGAATAGTTCTTTGTAAATGAATGTCGTCTAGATAAGGAATAATTAGAATAGACTCTTTCCTGAGAAGGGCAACCACCTCTGCCAAGACCTTGATGAAAATTCAAGGCGCAGATGACAGGCCGAATGGGAGACAGACAAACTGAAAGTGGCGGACACTGGACCCCCACTGGATGGCAAATCTCAAAAATTTTTGGGAATTTGAATGGATGGGAATATGGTAATAAGCATCTCGAAGATCGATTGTCGCCATCACCGTCCCCTTCTTTATCAACTGAACTGCAGATTTCACAGATTCAATCTTGAATTTTTTGTAAACCACAAATTTTTTGGACTCTGACTAGTAACAACGTATCTCGGAGGGGGAGGTGATGACAACTTGATCCCCAATCTGGCCTGGCGTCATTGTTTAGGGTTGGAAGAGGACTGACCGGGGTTAGTGAAGATATTTCTACCCCTATTCCTGTAAGACCACCATCCTGTTTTCCCTTTACCTCCTCTGAAAGATTGGTCTGACTGGGAAAAAATACGAAAAGGAGATTTCATAGGTTGGACCTTATTTAAGAATAGTCCTTTTTTCTTGTCTGCTGCTTTTTCCAATACAGAATCCAGCTCTGGACCAAATAAAAAAATGTCATGGAAAGGAAGGGAGCAGAGTTTACTTTTTGAAGTCATGTCTCCCGACCAAGATTTTAGCCACAGTACACGCCTAGTGGTATTGGACAAAACAGCAGTATGAGAAGCAAGTTTTACCGATTCTGCAGAGGCATCTGATAAAAAATTAGATGCCATTTTGAGCAGAGGCAAGGATTCCAAAATTTGGCCTTTATGGGTATCAGACTGGTGATATTCCAGTTGGTCTAACCAAACTCCTAAAGTTCTGGCCACACAGGTAGAGGCCTTAACAGTGAAGAAGCAGCTTCCCAGTTCTTTGTAAGCAAACTCTCTGCCTTTTTATCCATGGGATCCTTAAGTTGTGTAGCATCCTCGAAAGGCAGAGAGGTACGCTTTGCTACCTTAGCAACCGAGACGTCTACTAATGGTATCGTGTCCCAGGTAGTAGAGTCTGCGTCATCAAAGGGATATCACCTTTTTAGACCCCCTAGGAATAATAGCATTCTTTTCTGGCTTTGCCCATTCATCCTTAATAATTTTATGTAAATTCGCATGAACAGGGAACGTACAGGATTTCCTGTCTCCTAGGCCTCCAAAAAGCTCATCCTGGATAGACTTAGTCTCCTGAACTTCCTCTAAATTCAAGGTAGTACGAAAGGACTTAATTAAGGATTCGATATAGTCAGAATTCAAAGAAGAATCTTCCTCTTCATGAGGATTTTCCACATATTCTCCATTCTGGAGATACACTTTCTTCAGAATCCGAAAAGGATACCGTTTTGGTCTTTTTTTACAGCTGAGAAATGAACCATAGTAGATGCCACAGGGGTAACAGGTGTAAAAGAAGCCAATGCAGAGTGAATCTCTGAATGAATCATGGAGTTAATTTCTTGCATGAGTGTGGGAGAATCATCTTTAACCGCTGATGCCATGCATGCTTTACACAGAAGTTTAGAAGCAGATTAAGGAAACTCTTTGTAGCACATTACACATTTTTTGGGGTTTAGATTTTTTTGAACCTGCAGAATCCTTGTCTCCCTGCAATTAGAAGGAAGAGAAGGATAAAACACCATGCAAACGAAGATAGGCCAGGGAGAACGCATAGGCCCTCAGTACTCACTGATCCTTGGACCGCTGGAGGATCTGGAATCTTTGCAGGCGAGCTCATGATGCAGCCTTGTAATAACAAACGCTGGAATCAGGTAGAGCAGCTTCCATCTGGGAGAGGGGCTTCTTATAGGAAAAAAGCCGGTCTCCAGATTCAAATTCCGCGACCTATGGCGGCTGGAAGTAACGTCAGACTCCATCGTTCCGGATGGAAGGTGATTCTGCAGACTGCTCATCGGGACTTTTAAACAAGGAAGCGCTCGCGTGAGGCAAAGCCCTGGACACACTAAGAGCAGAGACCGCTGCAAGAACGCCGCCAGCACCTGCAGTGCTCCCGCAGAGTTTTCTCTGCTCCATACTCCTGGAGTGGACCCACAGCACGGACCGGACCTATGGGAGAGAACAAGACAGGGGGTGTGCTGTGCCAGCACCCCGAGTCTGCAAGGCCCCGGTAAGGACCTTCCAATTTTTTTCATGCAGGAGAGAAGACCCCCCTGCACCTCTCAGCTCCTTCCCTGACAGGGACAGGAAAAAACACTGGTGTGGAGAGGAAGGGGTGGGGAATTTAACCTCTCAGTGTTTTTCCTGTCCCAATCAGGAGGAGGAGATAATCTCATGGGTGCTGTCGTGGAGACGTGGGGGGAAAAGTGCACTGCATAAAAATGGAAGCCCACAAATGATGTATTTTTATTTATTTTTTGGTGGTAAAATTATCTATCTACTTTCCACCACTACCTACCTACACCGTCTACCTACCAATGCTATCTACCTACCGCCATTATCTGCCTTTATACTGGCATTATCTACACTATTTAGGGCACTGAGGGTAGGAAAGAATTGGGAAATGTGCTGGAAACGTGCGGCGCCTAACGTGTTTCTCTGGCAGATTCTGTGGGGATGAAAAGGAAAGAGAACGACTTCAGGAAGACGCCCCCTGTGATTCACCACATGTAACTGCACTGTAATCACTTATATGGTCTGCAGCGCCTGTATAGAGCTGGGGGCACTGTATGGGGGGATATTGGTCTGTGTACAGGGGTTTTATTCAGTATCAGTATGGCAGTATTATCCCGTCATTATATGGTGGTAATGGTGGTGGTCATGATGTGGTGCAATTATTCATCCCTTTTATTCCTTTATCACCACAAAATCCTGATGTCCCGATCAGCTGAGAGGACGGTGGGAGGGCCCTTACCTGCCTCCTCGCTGTCTGATCAGTGTTCTATTACTCCAAGACTGAAGCAGCAGAGCACTGATAACAATGATCAATGTTATGGCATAGCACTGATCAGTATATACAATCAGAACATTGCAGGTAATAGTCCCCTATGGGGGCTAAAAAAAAAGTGTCAAATAAAAAGAAAAAGTTAATAAATGTGAATAAGCCCCTCCCCTAATAAAAGTAAATAAGCCCCTCCCCTAATAAATAAATGTAATTAAAAAAAATATACAAAACAAAACGTGGTACCGCCACGTGCATAAATGTCCGAACTATTTAAATATAAGGTTGGCCAAACCGCACGGTCGATGGTGTACACGTAAAAAAATACCAAAGTTCAAAATTGTGCATTTTTGGTCACTTCATATACTATAAAAATATTAATGAAATGCAACCAAAAAAGTCCCATTAAAACAGAAATGGTACCGATAAAAACTACAGACCACGGCGCAAAAAATTACCCTCATACAGACGCGTATACGTAAAAATATAAAGTTATGGAGCTCAGAAGAGGAGAATTTTAAACATATTAATGTTGGTGCATGAATTTTTTAAAGTAGTAAAATAAAATAAAACCTATTTAACTTGGGTATCCTTGTAACCGTCTGGACCTACAGAATAAAGATAAGGTGTTAATTTTACCGAAAAATGCACTGCGTAAAAACGGAAGCCCTTGAAAGAGGCAAATTGGCGTGTTTTTTTTTATTTTTTATTTCCCCCCCACAAAATTTCTTTTTTGTTTCGCCGCAGATTATGTTATAAAATAATTGATGTCATTACAAAGTACGATTGGTGACGCAAAAACAACAAGCCTCATATGTGTCTGTAGGTGCAAAATTGAACGCATTATGATTTTTAGAAGGTCATAAGGAAAAAAGCAAAAGTGCAAAAAACAAAAACTTCCTGTGGAGCATACAGCAGCTGATAAGTATTGGGATGATTAAGATTTTATAAAAGAAGTAATTTACAAATCTGTATAATTTTATGGCACCAGATGATTTAAAAAAAAAAAAAAATTCCACTGGAGTACCCCTTTAACCCCTTAAGGACCGAGCCCTTTTTCACCTTTAAGGACCAGAGCATTTTTTGCACATCTGACCACTGTCACTTTAAACATTAATAACTCTGATGCTTTTACTTATCATTCTGATTCCGAGATTGTTTTTTCGTGACATATTCTACTTTAACTTAGTGGTAAAATTTTGTGGTAACTTGCATCCTTTCTTGGTGAAAAATCCCCAAATTTGATGAAAAAAATGAAAATTTTGCATTTTTCTAACTTTGAAGCTCTCTGCTTGTAAGGAAAATGGATATTCAAAATATATTTTTTTTGGGTTCACATATACAATATGTCTACTTTATGTTTGCATCATAACATTTATGAGTTTTTACTTTTGGAAGACACCAGAGGGCTTCAAAGTTCAGCAGCAATTTTGAAATTTTTCACAAAATTTTCAAACTCACAATTTTTCATGGACCAGTTCAGGTTTGAAGTGGATTTGAAGGGTCTTCATATTAGAAATACCCCATAAATGACCCCATTATAAAAACTGCACCCCCCAAAGTATTCAAAATGACATTCAGTAAGTGTATTAACCCTTTAGGTGTTTCACAGGAATAGCAGCAAAGTGAAGGAGAAAATTCACAATCTTCATTTTTTACACTCGCATGTTCTTGTAGACCCAATTTTTGAATTTTTGCAAGGGGTAAAAAGGAGAAAATTTTTACTTGTATTTGAAACCCAATTTCTCTCGAGTAAGCACATACTACATATGTCTATGTTAATTGTTCGGCGGGTGCAGTAGAGGACTCAGAAGGGAAGGAGCGACAAATGGTTTTTGGGGGGCATGTCACCTTTAGGAAGCCCCTATGGTGCCAGGACAGCAAAAAAAAAAAAAAAACATGGCATACCATTTTGGAAACTAGACCCCTCAGGGAACGTAACAAGGGGTAAAGTGAACCTTAATACCCTACAGGTGTTTCACGACTTTTGCATATGTAAAATAAATTAAAAAAAATTAACCTAAAATGCTTGGTTTCCCAAAAATTTTACATTTTTAAAAAGGGTAATAGCAGAAAATACCCCCCAAAATTTGAAACCCAATTTCTCCCGATTCAGAAAACACCCCATATGGGGGTGAAAATTGCTCTGCTGGCGCACTACAGGTCTCAGAAGAGAAGGAGTAACATTTGGCTTTTTGAAAGCAAATTTTGCTCTGGGGGCATGCCGCATTTAGGAAGCCCCTATGGTGCCAGAACCGCAAAAAAAAAAACACATGGCATACCATTTTGGAAACTGGACCCCTCGGGGAACGTAACAAGTGGTTAAGTGAACCTTTATACCCCACAGGTGTTTCATGACTTTTGTATATGTAAAAAAAAAAATTTTTTTTTACCTAAAATGCTTGTTTTCCCAAAAATTTTACATTTTTAAAAAGGGTAATAGCAGAAAATACCCCCCAAAATTTGAAGCCCAATTTCTCCCGAGTACGGCGATACCCCATATGTGTCCCTAAACTGTTGCCTTGAAATACGAAAGGGCTCCAAAGTGAGAGCGCCATGCGCATTTGAGGCCTAAATTAGGGACTTGCATAGGGGTGGACATAGGGGTATTCTATACCAGTGATTCCCAAACAGGGGGCCTCCAGCTGTTGTAAAACTCCCAGCATGCCTAGACAGTCAGTGGCTATCTGGCAATACTGGGAGTAGTTGTTTTGCAACAGCTGGAGGCTCCGTTCTGGAAACAGTGGCGTACCAGACGTTTTTCATTTTTATTGGGGAGGGGGGCTGTGTAGGGGTATGTGTATATGTAGTGTTTTTTACTTTTTATTTTGTGTTAGTGTAGTGTTTTTAGGGTACAGTCACACGGGCGGGGGGTTCACATTAGTTTCTCGCTGGCAGCTTGAGCTGCAGCAGAAAATTTGCCGCAGCTCAAACTTGCAGCCGGATACTTACTGTAATCCTCCGCCCATGTGAGTGTACCCTGTACGTTCACATTGGGGGGGGGAGGAAACATCCAGCTGTTGCAAAACTTCAACTCCCAGCATGTACGGTCTATCAGTGCATGCTGGGAGTTGTAGTTTTGCAACCGCTGGAGGCTCTGTTTTGGAAACAGTGGCGTACCAGACGTTTTTCATTTTTATTGGGGAGGGGGGCTGTGTAGGGGTATGTGTATATGTAGTGTTTTTTACTTTTTATTTTATTTTGTGTTAGTGTAGTGTAGTGTTTTTAGGGTACAGTCACACGGGCGGGGGTTCACAGTAGTTTCTCGCTGGCAGTTTGAGCAGCGGCAGAAAATTTGCCACAGATCAAACTTGCAGCCGGATACTTACTGTAAACCTCCGCCCATGTGAGTGTACCCTGTACGTTCACATGGGGGGGGGGGGGGGAAATACCTCCAGCTGTTGCAAAACTACAACTCCCAGCATGTACGGTCTATCAGTGCATGCTGGGAGTTGTAGTTTTGCAACAGCTGGAGACACACAGGTTGTGAAACACCGAGTTTGGTAACAAACTCAGTGTTTTGCAACCAGTGTGCCTTCAGCTGTTGCAAAAGCTACAACCCCCAGCATGTACGGACAGCGGAAGGGCATGCTGGGTCTTGTAGTTATGCAACAGCCGGAGGCATACTACTTTGGCTGGGGATGCTGGGGATTGTAGTTATGCAACAGCTGGAGACACACTGGTTTGCTACTTAACTCAGTGTGCCTTCAGCTGTTGCAAAACTACAACTCTCAGCAGTCACCGACAACCAACGGGCATGCTGGGAGTTGTAGTTATGCAACCACCAGATGCAACACTACAACTCCCAGCATGCACTTTAGCTGATTGTGCAAGCTGGGAGTTGTAGTTATACAACAGCTGAAGGTACACTTTTCCATAGAAAGAATGTGCCTCCAGCTGTTGCAAAACTACAAATCCCAGCATGCCCATAAGGGCATGCTGGGAGTTGTGGTGGTCTGCCTCCTGCTGTTGCATAACTACAGCTCCCAGCATGCCCTTTTTGCATGCTGGGAGCTGTTGCTAAGCAACAGCAGGAGGCTGTCACTCACCTCCTGCTGCTGCCGGCACACAGGTCAGTCCCTCGTCGTCACCGCCGCCGCCGCTCCTGGGGCCCCGTTCCCAACATTGACAACGGGGATCGGGGTCCCCAGCACCCGGGGTGCACATCCCACACCCGCTCACGTTCTCCGGAAGAGGGGCGGAGCGGGTGCGGGAGTGACACCCGCAGCAGGCGCCCTGATTGGTCGGCCGGTAATCCGGCCGACGAATCAGGGCGATCGTGAGGTGGCACCAGTGCCACCTCACCCCTGCAGGCTCTGGCTGTTCGGGGCCGTCTCTGACGGCCCCGATCAGCCAGTAATTCCGGGTCATCGGGTCACTGGAGACCCGATTAATTCGGAATCCGCCACAGATCGCTGGACTGAATTGTCCAGCGATCTGCGGCAATCGCCGACATGGGGGGACATAATGACCCCCCTGGGCGATATGCCGCAATGCCTGCTGAACGATTTCAGCAGGCAACCGGCCCCGGCTCCCCTCCGGCTAGCGGCGGGGGCCGGAAATGCTCAGGGCGTATCCATACGCCCTCGGTCCTTAAGGACTTGGAAACGGGGGCGTATGGATACGCCCTATGTCCTTAGGGGGTTAAGGTGAAAATGGTCTTAACTCCTTAAGGACTCAGTGTTTTTCCGTTCTTGCACTTTAGTTTTTTCTCTCCTCACCTTTTAAAAATCATAGCCCTTTCAATTTTGCACCTACAGACCCATATGAAGCTTGTTTTTTTGCGCCACCAATTGTACTTTGTAATTACATCAATCATTTTACCCAAAAATCTATAGTGAAACCAAGAAAAAAAATATTTGTGGGACAAAATAAAAAAAAAAAAAAAACGCCATTTTGTAAATTTTGTGGGCTTCCGTTTCTACGCAGTGCATATTTCGGTAAAAATTACACCTTTTGTTTATTCTGTAGGTCCATACGATTAAAATGATCCCCTACTTATATAGGTTTGATTTTGTCAGTGACATTAGTCATTTTACCAAAAAATGTACGGCGAAACGGAAAAAAAAATCATTGTGCGATAAAATCGAAGAAAAAACGCCATTTTGTAACTTTTGGGGGCTTCCGTTTCTACGCAGTGCATATTTCGGTAAAAATGACACCTTATTATTCTGTAGGTCCATACGATTATAATGATACCCTACTTATATAGGTGATTTTGTCGCACTTCTGGAAAAAATCATAACTACATGCAGGAAAATTTATACGTTTAAAAATGTCATCTTCTGACCCCTATAACTTTTTTATTTTTCCCCGTACAGCACGGTATGAGGACTCATTTTTTGCGCCGTGATCTGAAGTTTTTATCGGTATGATTTTTGTTTTGATCGGACTTTTTGATCACCTTTTATTCATTTTTTAATGGTATAAAAAGTGACCAAAAAAGCGCTTTTTTGACTTTGGAATTTTTTTGCGCGTACGCCATTGACCGTGCGGTTTAATTAATGATATATTTTTATAGTTCGGACATTTACGCACACGGTGATACCACATATGTTTATATATTTTTTTTTTTACACTGTTTTATTTTTTTTATGGGAAAAGGGGGGTGATTCAAACTTTTATTAGGGAAGGGGTTAAATGACCTTTATTAACACTTTTTTTTTACTTTTTTTTTTGCAGTGTTATAGGTCCCATAGGGACTTATAACACTGCACACACTGATCTCTTATACTGATCATTATTATCTCATAGGGACCTATAACACTGCACACACTGATCTCTTATACTGATCATTATTATCCCATAGGGACCTATAACACTGCACACACTGATCTCTTCTACTGATCATTGTTATCCCATAGGGACCTATAACACTGCACACACTGATCTCTTATACTGATCATTATTATCCCATAGGGACCTATAACACTGCACACACTGATCTCTTATACTGATCATTATTATCCCATAGGGACCTATAACACTGCACACACTGATCTCTTCTACTGATCATTGTTATCCCATAGGGACCTATAACACTGCACACACTGATCTCTTATACTGATCATTGTTATCCCATAGGCACCTATAACACTGCACACACTGATCTCTTGCACAGATCACTGGCGTGTATTAACACGCCTGTGATCAGAGTTATCGGCGCTTGACTGCTCCTGCCTGGATCTCAGGCACGGAGCAGTTATTCGCCGATCGGACACCGAGGAGGCAGATAAGGTCCCTCCCGGTGTCCTGTAAGCTGTTCGTGACGCCGCAATTTCACCGCGGCGGTCCCGAACAGCCCGACTGAGCCGGGTCACTTTCACTTTAGAAGCGGCAGTCAAAGCTTCTAAAGTGTTAATACCGCACATTGCCGCGATCGGCGATGTGTGGTATTAGCCGCGGGTCCCGGCCGTTGATGAGTGCCGGGACCGACGCGATATGATGCGGGATTGCGGCGCGATCCCGCTTCATATCGCGGGAGACGGCGCAGGACGTAAATATACGTCCTGCGTCGTTAAGGGGTTAAAATTGTCATCTTCTGACCCCTATAACTTTTTTATTTTTCTGTGTACGGGGCGCTATGAGGGTAATTTTTTGTTCCCTGATCTGAAGTTTTTATCGGTACTAATATTGTTTTGATCTCACTTTTTGATCGCTTTTTATAAAAATTTTTAGGGTATAAAAAGTGACCAAAAATACGCTATTTTGGACTTTGGAATTTTTTTTTTACGTCTTCGCCATTGACCGTGCGGTTTAATTAACGATATATTTTCATAGTTCGGACATTTACACACGCGGCAATACCACATGTTTGTATTTATTTTTCTTTGCATTTTTGTTTGCAAATGGGAAAAGGGGTGTGAACAGTGTTATCGTTGCTCCACTGCTCCTGTCTGTTTCTCAGGCATGGAGCAATAGAGCAACGATCGGACGCCGAGGAGGCAGGTGGGGACCCTCCGCATCCTCACAGCTGATCAGGACACCACGGTTTCATCACGGTGTCTCCGATCAGCCTGACTGAGCTGCCAGGAAGCATTTTTAAAAATTTTAGATGCGGCAATCAACTTTAATCGCCGCATCTAAAGGGTTAATACCGGGCATCACCGCAATCAGTGATGTCCGGTATTAGCCACCAGTCCCGGTCATTGCTAGGTGCTGGGCCCAACACGCGTGACCCCGCTTTATAACACAGGAGCGGGCGGATCCTGCATCCTTAAAAGGTTAAGGTGATAGTGGTCTGAGTACAGGTGTTTTATTCAGTATCAGTACGGTAGTATTATCCCGTCTCTATATGTAGTAATGGTAGTGGTCATGGTGCGGTGTAATTGTGGAGGCATTGGAGGTGAGGGGGGCATGGGAGGTGAGGGAGGGATAGTGGGGCATGAAAGGCAGGGCGACAATCTGATAGAAGGCCTCCTCAAGGGGTCCCAAAATGGTGGTCTCTCTCTCTCTCTCTGAACCTAGTGTAAATTAGGATAATGAAAGACAAAAGCTCCTCGAGATCTCTGACCACAATCTCATCTTGTATAATATCGGAGAGTCCAGGAGAGAACGTGTCTACCAGCGCTTCCTTATCCCAGCACACTTCTGCTGCTAGAATACAGAACTCTATTGAATTCTTGGCCACAGTTCTCGTCCCCTGTTACATGGACATGAGCTGCTCTGCCGCAGAGGGAGAACGGACAGGGAGATTAAAGGGGTACTCCACTGCACCAGTGGTCAGAACATTTAGTTCCAAATGCTGGGTGTGGGCTGCGGGGGTCATAATGTCACACCATGCCCCCTCAGTGCAAGTCTATGGGAGCGGGCGTGATGGCCTTGTACACATAGGGATATTTATTGTCCATATTCCAGTTGTAGTATCACATTAGTTTGCATTTTGGCTGAATAGAAGAATATACAGGAAGAGACAGGACAGAGAGATTAAAGAATTCTACACAATTACTACAGTCTCTATATTAAGTTGTTACTACTCACATGGGTGGTTACTTGTAGGAATGTACTCCTTATACTGCTCATCACCGCTCACATCTGTCTCTTCTTCCTTCATATCAGTAGCATTAATATTATCCAGATCTTTTCCTGTCAGAATGTCCTCCTTATACTGCTCATCATCACTCACATCTGTCTCTTCTTCTTCCTTTATGTCTGTAGCATTAATATTGTTTAGCTCTTTCCCTGTAGGAATGTTGTCCTTATACTGCTCTTCACTGCTCACATCTGTCTTTTCCTCTTCCTTTATGTCTGTAGCATTAATATTGATCAGATTTTTCCCTGCAGGAATGTCCTCCTTATACTGCTCATCACTGCTCTCATCAGTCTCTTCTTCTTCCTTTATGTCTGTAGCATTAATATAGATCAGATCTTTCCCTGTAGTAATGTCTCCATATTCTGTTCATCAAGAGGACGGGGACACCTCTCTAGTGCTGTTCTCTTACTGGATCTGACTGTAGGGAACACATACAGAGACTGAATTCATTCTTTACATACAAATAATGAGAGGACGTGTGTATATAGTCATGTCTATTACCTGGTGATGTGAGGGGCTGCTGATCCTCCATCATGACCTGATCCTTGTACTGATCCTTGTGTCCTTCTACATACTCCCACTCCTCCATGGAGAAATAGACCGCCACGTCCTGACACCTTATAGGAACCTGTATCGTGAATAAACATTTAATTCTATACAATTCCAGGATGTTATATGGAGACATTTGAGGGGATATTCCTGCACATGATTTATCTTCTTGCTCTCGGATGATGAGGTGAATACTTGTCGGGGCAGATCCTCTATATTATGGTCACATGTCCCAAACTGAACGCAAGTCTGATGATCCAGCTGTCAGTTCAGGTCATTATACCCAAAGCGCCCGTCCCATGGAGTGTAAGGAGTTAAGTGATATTTCATAGTATCACTGCTCCCCTCCCCCGGGACTATATAGATGGCTGCTTACTGTCTGGCCCCTAAGGATAGAATTGGCAGTGCTGTGCGCCACTTAACCCTAGCTAGACTGGATGCTCTTATCCCAGCGAGTAGAAGGGACAATAAGCAGCTATCTGTATAGTGTGTGGCCCCAGAAAAGTTAAGTAGCAATGTATCACCACCATTTAACTCCTTCATGGCTGACTGGGCAGGAGGTATATAATGTACAGCCATGGGCCCAGCTCCGGAGCAGGAGACGCATCAAATCTGGCATATCTTCTGCTCCTGTGCAGGAAACCCCTTTCAGAGCAGGGACTCCTGTCATTAAAGTGATAAGATTTGGAGGGGAGGGAGGCCGCTGCCAGTCTATGAAGCACAGTCAGGAGTTCAGCACGATTCATAGTCCCTAGGTCCTACCTGCTATCAGCATCTGGGACTCATTGCTAATGCAGGACATAACCAATGCCAAAAATCTATTTCCGGTAGCTCAGTGGAGCTGATAAGGACCCCCACAGTGAAATAGCGGGGTCCCGGTCAGCTGAGAGAACGGGTGGAGGTCCCTAACCTCGCTCCACGCTGTCTGAACGACGCTCCAATCCTGCAGGCAGCCTCAGCATCACAGCATTGATCAGTGTATGTAATCTATAGATTCCATGTAATAGTCTACTACAGGGACTAAAAAACTGTGAATAAGGTAAAAAGAACATTAACTTAATGTGAATAAGCCCCTCCCCTAATATACTATTAATCTTCCCCGTTTACCAATTATTTTTAAATAAAATAATGTAAACAAAAATTAATCTAAACTTATGTGTAACCGCACGGTCAATGGCGTAAACGTAAAAAAATACAACTTCATGGTCCAAAAGAAAAGTCTTAAAAAGCGATCAAAAAGTCTCATCAAAACTAAAGTGGTTCCGATAAAAATTACAGATCACGGCGCAAAAAAAGACTTTCATACATCCCCGTATACGGAATAATAAGAGAGTTATAGGGGACAAGGTAGGACAATCTGATACATACTAATTTTTGTACAATAAGTTAGAATTTTTTATATTTTAAAAGTATTAAAATAAAACCTATATAAATCATTTATCATTGTAATCGTTTGGACCTAAAGAATAAAGAGAATTATTACCGTAATGTTCACTGCGTCCAAACAGAAGACCCAAAAAAAAATTTTAAATTGCTTTTTTTTTCTATTTCACCCCACAAATAAAAATTGTTGTCCCTTGTTGTAGATTTTGCAGTAAAATGAGTGATGTCATTACAAAGTACAAACCGGTGGTGAAAAAAACAACAAGAACAAGAAGCGTCATATGGGTTTGTAAAGAGGAAATTGCAATCATTATGGCTATAAGAAGGCGAGGAGGAAAACATTAAAAAGAGAAATCACTGTGTCCTTAAGGGGTTAAAACTCAAAACTACCGGGTTCTGAAGGGGTTAATAGTACAAAAAACCCATCTAACAGCAACATGTGACCTCACGCATACCTCCACCTGCAGACTGTACAGGAGCCGTGTGCTTACAGGACCTGCGATGAAGTCACAGTCATGTGATCAATCGGGACTCTGCTGTCACATGACCATTCTCACAGGTCCTTAAATCATCATCCCGTCTATCCTGCACTGCTGACCTCCGCCCACTCCTGTCACATGATCCTCCCCACAGGTCCTTCAGCCACACTCACATCTTTACTGCTAAACTTTGCCCCCAAATGTACTGGTCACATGATTGTGACATCATCACAGGTCCTACACCTCCAGCATGTAGCAGATACAGAGCAGGTCCTGGTGGGGCAGTCACTGCTGTTGTGTTGTGTGTGGAGATCTCTCAGAGCAGCAGCCCCTGATCATGTGACTCCTCCTCCTCCATGTGACTGATCACATGAAGGTGACATCATCGCAGGTCCTGTAAGCACACGGCTCCTCTATAGATACAGGTATGTGTGTGCGGTCACCATCAGATCAGGATTATTGGGGATGTTTATCATTAACCCTTAAGGACACGGTGTATATTTACATTCTGTGCCCCATATGGGACTTGTGAGCTCAGGAGCTATAAGCAGCCAGGACTCACCACTAATGACGCTCATCGCCATTAACCCTTTAGATTCCATGATCAAAGTCGATTGCAGGATCTAAAATGAGTAAAATGCAGTTGTTGGGGGGCGGAGTCTAGATCAGCTGAGATGACGGCCGGAGGGCCCCTTACCGTGCTCTGTGCTCAGATCGGGGCTCTAAGTATACAGACACCTCCACAGCCTGTATAAGCCGAGCACCGATAACACATCACTATGGCAGAGCGTTATTCAGGGTTTGTAATAGAAGCCCCTCCCCTAATAAGTTTATATCCCATTTTTGTAATAAATTAATGTAGGTGGGTGTGGCTTAGACATGGCGCTGTACGGTTGTTTTTCTAGGGAGCGCCGTGCCGACCAGCGGTTGTTCTCCTGATTTCCTGCCTATACTGCCCCCCAGGGGATGTCTGGATGGTGAAGGTATCAGGTCACTTACCCGCCCATCCTGTCACCTGGTCAGTCTCTTTTCTCCGGGTATCAGCCACTTCTTCCATACAGGACTATGTAAGCATCAGGTTTTTTAAGTTTCTCCCGCGCCCCTATTATTACTTAAGACAGTCCAAACCAGCGTGCCTCCAGCTGTTGTAACACTACAACTCCCAGCATGCCCTGACAGCCAAATGCTGTAACAGCTGGAGGCACCCTGCTTGGGAAACCCTGACTCCGGTGGTGGCCCAGACCCTGCGTGTGTAACGGTATATGATGCTCGGCCTCTGCTGCAGGTAATAGCAGGTTCTTCCGGGGGGACATATCACAATTCACATAAAATCCTGATGTAATTGTGATGTATATTGTGCCCCCTAGTGGACACATTTCAGTATTCTTCATTGGACAATGTCATATTGAATCCCTCTATTCTTCTCCCTGCTCTGATGAAGACGTTCTGAATACACCGCAGCCTCAGAGATTAGGAGAAATGGATTCACAACGTCTTCAGCAGAGCAGGGAGAGCGACCTCAGAAGACCTGGAGGACCAGAGCGCCACTACTGGACGGGAGAGGGGAGTGCGCTCTAGTCTCTTATTTTACAGCCCTCGGACAATGGATTTTGTTTTATAGAGAAATCTGAAAACTCCCATAATGTCTCCTCAGATGTTTCCCCAGATTATCTCCAGGAAATGGATTTTATTTCTCCATAGAATCTGGTGCGGTTTATCATCGTCTCCTCTTCTTTCCTTCAGGTTTCTCCAATCCAGGATCCTCTGCTGATATCTTCTATATAAGAGAATTCTCCTGGATGACCCATCCACCATGGAGAGAGACAGGAACAAGATGGCCGACAGGATCATAAACCTCACCCTACAGATACTCTTCCGGCTTACTGGAGAGGTGAGGGATTCTGGGAGTGATGTCACATGACCTCATTCTTATCCATGTAATAACAGATGGATATGACTGGAGAGGTGAGGGATTCTGGGAGTGATGTCACATGACCTCATTCTTATCTATGGAATAACAGATGGATATGACTGGAGAGGTGAGGGATTCTGGGAGTGATGTCACATGACCTCATTCTTATCTATGTAATAACAGATGGATATGACTGGAGAGGTGAGGGATTCTGGGAATGATGTCACATGACCTCATTCTTATCTATGTAATAACAGATGGATATGACTGGAGAGGTGAGGGATTCTGGGAGTGATGTCACATGACCTCATTCTTATCTATGTAATAACAGATGGATATGACTGGAGAGGTGAGGGATTCTGGGAGTGATGTCACATGACCTCATTCTTATCTATGTAATAACAGATGGATATGACTGGAGAGGTGAGGGATTCTGGGAGTGATGTCACATGACCTCATTCTTATCTATGTAATAACAGATGGATATGACTGGAGAGGTGAGGGATTCTGGGAGTGATGTCACATTACCTCATTCTTATCTATGTAATAACAGATGGATATGACTGGAGAGGTGAGGGATTCTGGGAGTGATGTCACATGACCTCATTCTTATCTATGTAATAACAGATGGATATGACTGGAGAGGTGAGGGATTCTGGGAATGTATGTAGTGATATTAATGTGTCTCTCCATACACAGGATTACACAGTAGTGAAGAAGTCCTCTAGTGGGCGCTGTCGGGCCCCTGGGTGTGAAGGATGGGCAAGAAACCTGAGCCCAATCCCAGGACCCCCACCTCACTCCCTGATACATGAGGAAATGGATGAACAGAAGATCCTAGAACTCATCAATAAGATGATGGAGCTGCTGACTGGAGAGGTGACCCTGCTGGGACATTATACAGTAATGGAGGGGTCTGGTGATGACTGGAGAGGTGACCCTTCTGGGACATTATACAGTAATGGAGGGGTCTGGTGATGACTGGAGAGGTGACCCTGCTGGGACATTATACAGTAATGGAGGGGTCTGGTGATGACTGGAGAGGTGACACTGCTGGGACATTATACAGTAATGGAGGGGTCTGGTGATGACTGGAGAGGTGACACTGCTGGGACATTATACAGTAATGGAGGGGTCTGGTGATGACTGGAGAGGTGACACTGCTGGGACATTATACAGTAATGGAGGGGTCTGGTGATGACTGGAGAGGTGACACTGCTGGACATTATACATTAATGGAGGGGTCTGGTGATGACTGGAGAGGTGACACTGCTGGGACATTATACAGTAATCGAGGGGTCTGGTGATGACTGGAGAGGTGACACTGCTGGGAATGCTGGGACATTATACAGTAATGGAGGGGTCTGGTGATGACTGGAGAGGTGACCCTGCTGGGACATTATACAGTAATGGAGGGGTCTGGTGATGACTGGAGAGGTGACACTGCTGGGACATTATACAGTAATGGAGGGGTCTGGTGATGACTGGAGAGGTGACACTGCTGGGACATTATACAATAATGGAGGGGTCTGGTGATGACTGGAGAGGTGACCCTGCTGGGACATTATACAGTAATGGAGGGGTCTGGTGATGACTGGAGAGGTGACACTGTTGGGACATTATACAGTAATGGAGGAGTCTGGTGATGACTGGGGAGGTGACACTGCTGGGAATCCTGGGACATTATACAGTAATGGAGGGGTCTGGTGATGACTGGAGAGGTGACACTGCTGGGACATTATACAGTAATGGAGGGGTCTGGTGATGACTGGAGAGGTGACACTGCTGGGAATGCTGGGACATTATACAGTAATGGAGGGTCTGGTGATGACTGGAGAGGTGACACTGCTGGGAATTCTGGGACATTATACAGTAATGGAGGGGTCTGGTGATGACTGGAGAGGTGACACTGCTGGGACATTATACAGTAATGGAGGGGTCTGGTGATGACTGGAGAGGTGACACTGCTGGGACATTATACAGTAATGGAGGGGTCTGGTGATGACTGGAGAGGTGACACTGCTGGAAATGCTGGGACATTATACAGTAATGGAGGGTCTGGTGATGACTGGAGAGGTGACACTGCTGGGAATTCTGGGACATTATACAGTAATGGAGGGGTCTGGTGATGACTGGAGAGGTGGCACTGCTGGGACATTATACAGTAATGGAGGGGTCTGGTGATGACTGGAGAGGTGACACTGCTGGGACATTATACAATAATGGAGGGGTCTGTTGATGACTGGAGAGGTGTTACTGCTGGGACATTATACAGTAACGGAGGGGTCTGGTGATGACTGGAGAGGTGACACTGCTGGGACATTATACAGTAATGGAGGGGTCTGGTGATGACTGGAGAGGTGACCCTGCTGGGACATTATACAGTAATGGAGGGGTCTGGTGATGACTGGAGAGGTGACACTGCTGGGACATTATACAGTAATGGAGGGGTCTGGTGATGACTGGAGAGGTGACACTGCTGGGAATGCTGGGACATTATACAGTAATGGAGGGGTCTGGTGATGACTGGAGCGGTGACCCTGCTGGGACATTATACAGTAATGGAGGGGTCTGGTGATGACTGGAGAGGTGACACTGCTGGGAATGCTGGGACATTATACAGTAATGGAGGGGTCTGGTGATGACTGGAGAGGTGACACTGCTGGGACATTATACAGTAATGGAGGGGTCTGGTGATGACTGGAGAGGTGACACTGCTGGGACATTATACAGTAATGGAGGGGTCTGGTGATGACTGGAGAGGTGACACTGCTGGACATTATACAGTAATGGAGGGGTCTGGTGATGACTGGAGAGGTGACACTGCTGGGAATGCTGGGACATTATACAGTAATGGAGGGGTCTGGTGATGACTGGAGAGGTGGGACATTATACAGTAATGGAGGGGTCTGGTGATGACTGGAGAGGTGACACTGCTGGGAATGCTGGGACATTATACAGTAATGGAGGGGTCTGGTGATGACACTGCTGGGAATGCTGAGACATTATACAGTAACATCACTGGAGGGGTCGGGGTGATGACTGTATCATTATGTGTCAGGTTCCTATAAGGTGTCAGGAGGGGGCGGTCTATTTCTCCATGGAGAAGTGGGAGTATGTAGAAGGACACAAGGATCAGTACAAGGATCAGGTCATGATGGAGGATCAGCAGCCCCTCACATCACCAGGTAATAGACATGACTATATACACACGTCCTCTCATTATTTGTATGTAAAGAATGAATTCAGTCTCTGTATGTGTTCCCTACAGTCAGATCCAGTAAGAGAACAGCACCAGAGAGGTGTCCCCGTCCTCTTCTTCCACAGGATGATCAGGTAGATGGAGATATTCCCTATGATCTGTAGAAGGGCTGTGAAGCTCTTGTGGTCAGTCCCCTCACCCTCCATGACTTCTCATCTATAACATCCCATGTGACTTCTCCTGCTGACCGATGACTTTTACTATATTTCTTCCACATCGTATGTATCAGGGTGAAGATCCCAACAATATTAATGCTCCAGAGACATATGTGAGCAGTGATGAGCAGTATAAGGAGGACATTCCTACAGGGAGAGATCTGATCTATATTAATGCTACAGACATAAAGGAAGAAGAAGAGACAGATGTGAGCTGTGATGAGCAGTATAAGGAGGACATTCCGACAGGAAAAGATCTGAACAATATTAATGCTACAGATAGGGAGGAAGAAGAAGAGACAGATGTGAGTGGTGATGAGCAGTATAAGGAGGACATTCCGACAGTAAAAGATTTGAACAATATTAATGCTACAGATAGGGAGGAAGAAGAAGAGACAGATGTGATTGGTGATGAGCAGTATAAGGAGGACATTCCTACAGAGAGAGAACTGATCTATATTAATGCTAAAGACATAAAGGAAGAAGAGACGGATGTGAGTGGTGATGAGCAGTATAAGGAGGACATTCCGACAGGAAAAGATCTGCACAATATTAATGCTACAGATAGGGAGGAAGAAGAAGAGACAGATGTGAGCTGTGATGAACAGTATAAGGAGGACATTCCTACAGGTAACCACCCAGGTGAGTAGTAACAACTTAATATAGAGCAGAGTCACAGATTCTTCTGCTGTAGTAATTGTGTAGAATTCTTTAATCTCTCTGTCCTTTCTCTTGCTGTATATTCTTCTATTCACCCAAAATGCAAACTAATGTGATTCTACAGCTGGAATATGGACAAGAAATATCCCTATGTGTACGAGGCCATCACGACCGCTCCCACTGAGGGGGCATGGTGTGACATCATGACCCCGCAGCCCACACCCAGCGTTTGGAACTAAATGTTCTGACCGCTGGGGCAGTGAAGTACCCCTTTAATCTCCCTGTCCGTTCTCCCTCTGCGGCAGAGCAGCTCATGTCCATGTAACGGGACGAGAACTGTGGCCAAGAATTCAATAGAGTTGTGTATTGTAGCAGCAGAAGTGTGCTGGGATAAGGAAGCGCTGGTGGACACGTTCTCTCGTGGACTCTCCCATATTATACAAGATGAGATTGTGATCAGAGATCTCGAGGAACTTTTGTCTTTCACCATCCTAATAGACACTAGGTTCCGAGAGAGAGAGAGAGAGAGAGATCACCATTTGGGAACCCTTTGAGGAGGCCATCTATCATGCCCTCCCTCACCTCCCGTGTCCCCCTCACCTCCCGTGTCTCCCTCACCTGCCTTGTCTCCCTCACCTGCCGTGTCTTCCTCACCCCCCCATGTCTCCCTCCCTCACCTCCATGCCCCCTGACCTCCCATGCCCCCTCACCTCCCATGTGCCCCCTCACCTCTCATGCCCCCCTCACCTCTCATGCCCCCCTCACCTCTCATGCCCCCCTCACCTCTCATGCCCCCCTCACCTCCCATGTCTCCCTCACCTCCCACGTCTCCCACGCCTCCCATGCCCCCCTCACCTCTCATGCCCCCCTCACCTCCCATGCCCCCCTCACCTCTCATGCCCCCCTCACCTCTCATGCCCCCCTCACCTCCCATGTCTCCCTCACCTCCCATGTCTCCCTCACCTCCCATGCCTCCATCGCCTCTTATGCCTCTCTCGATCATATAGTGATGGGATAATACTACCGTACTGTTACTGAATAAAACCCCTGTACACAGACCACTATCAACTTAACCTCTTAAGGACACAGGGTGTGTCCGCTCCCGTGCTGTAACACAGGGTCACGCGGGTTGGGCCCGGCACCTAGCAGGGACCGGTGGCTAATACCGGACATCACTGATCGCGGTGATGCCCGGTATTAATCCTTTAGATGCGGCGATTAAAGTTTATTGCCGCATCTAATATTTAAAAAAATGCTTCCCGGCAGCTCAGTCAGGTTGATCAGGGACACTGTGGTGAAACCATGGTGTCCCGATCAGCTGTGAGGACGTGGAGGGTCCCCACCTGCCTCCTCAGCGTCTGATCGTCGCTCTATTGCTCCATGCCGTAGATCCAGACAGGAGCAGTGGAGCGCCGATAACACTGATCAATGCTATGCTATGGCACAGAACAGTGTCTGCAATCAAAGCATTGTATGTAATAGTCTCCTATGGGGGCTATAAAAAATATAGTTAATACATTTGATTTTAACCCCTTCCCTAATAAAACTTTGAATCACCCCCCTTTTCCCATAAAAAAAAAAAATAAAGAAAAATAAATATAAACGTGCGTAAATGTCCGAACTATAAAAATATATCGTCAATGGCGAATAAGTAAAAAAAAAAAATTCCAAAGTCCAAAATAGCGTATTTTTGGTCACTTTTTATACCATAAAAAAGTTTATAAAAAGCGATCAAAAAGTCAGATCAAAGCAAAAATAGTACCGATAAAAACTTCAGGTCACTACACTTATTCCCTGGTCCAACGCCATTACACGAGAATAGACTGGATCTTGGTCAACGCTGCAACAGTACCTCAGCTGGTCTTTTCCCGTCATGTCCACGTGTCGTGATCGGACCATGATGTGGTGCTGTCAGTTTTTAATTTTATGTCCCCTCTCACATTGCCATTTAGGTGGAGACTTAACGAGTCTTTACTGACTATGCCGAGAATAAAAACCCAACTGGAGGGTGATATAGCCTCCAACTTCTCTTTGAATAGTTCCCCACAATTGTGTCCACATTGGACGTGGTTGGCTCACAAGGCCTACATCCGCGGACGCCTGATCTCTACGGCCTCGGGAATTAAGCGAGATAGGACTAGAGTCCAGGCGGCCTTGGAGGCCAAACTGTCTAGATTGGTTTTTGCCCATCAGCAGGATCCTACCCCCTTTCTTTATAAGTCTATTGCGGATACTAGATTGCAATTGGATGCCCTGCTCTCCACAAAAGTAGAGAAAGCCTTGAGGTGGACAGGTGCAACTTATTATAGGTTGGCGAATAAGCCTGACAGGCTGCTAGCGGCTATGCTCAAGAAAACTTCCTCGTTTAATCGGGTGCACAGCATTCAGTTGAAATCTGGCCTCCGCACTTCCCACCCTGACCGTATTTATGAGGCTTTTTCTTCCTTCTATACTCACCTCTACTTAGCCCCTCCTACTCCCTCTAATTATTCTTCTTCTTTAAATGCCTTTTTATCTCCGTTGTCTCTTCCCTCTTTATCCACTCTGGACCGGGAGGCCTTGAATGGTCCCATCACGGCGGAGGAGGTAGAACGGGCTATTGACCATCTCAAACTGGGCAAGTCTGCCAGCCCGGACGGATTTTATGCCTCTTACTTTAAAACCTTTTCCTCTGTTAATTCCTCATCTTGTCTCCAATTCTCTTTTGTCTGGCGCCAAACCTCCCCCTGTCTTACCTAAACCCTCTAAGGACCACTCTTTACCCTCTAAATACCGTCCTATCGCTCTTCTTAATGTCGATTCTAAACTACTTACTTCTACTTCTATAAACTACTTGTTTCTAGACTTAAATGGGCACTGTCATGAAAAATTATTTTTGATATGTTGAAGTACTCAAGTACTACAACATATCTCTAAAATACTTATATTAAAAATGCTTTTAAAACATTTTAAAAGCAATTTGAAATCCGGACACTAGGGGGTCACCCTCCTGCAAGGTACGGGGGGGGGGGGTGCTTGGGTGTTACTCACCGAGCGGCAGGAAGAGGCTCCCCCGCACCTGTCCCTCCCGCATCGGCTCCCGACTCACTCCTTCCCCCATGAAGCTCCTGTCCTGGGTGCCTCCAGTTGTTTGACCACTACAACTCTTAGCATGCCCTGACAGCCAATAGATGTCAGGGCATGCTAGGAGTTGTAGTGGTGAAACAGCTGGAGGCACCCTGTTAGGAGAACTAAGGGCGGAAGTTGCCCCCCCCCCCCCCAGCAGGCATCAGTGACGTGGTGCCTGCTGGGGAAGTCTAAATGCCATTTTTAAAATAGTAAAAAAATAAAAATAAAGGCAGGGGGGGGGGGTCTTGGGGATAGAAGAGCAATAGGCAGGGACAGAAAAAAAATAAACATGATGGTGGGAGCTACCCTTTAATTCCTTCTTGCCCTCTCTTGTCCACCTAGACCAGGTGGGATTCATCCCAGGCCGACAGGCACCATTCAGATATTACTAAAACTCCCATGCTTGCCCTAGCATTAGACATAGAAAAGGCCTTTGATACGGTCTCGTGGCCGTACCTGTTTCAGGTATTATCAAAGTTTGGCATCTCCGGTCCCTTTGTTCGCACATTGCATAGCATTTAATTCAATTCCGACGGCCTACTTAAAGCTGCCTTCCACTTCACCCTCATCTATATCTATAGGGAGGGGAACGCGCCAGGGGTGCCCCCTCTCACCAGTGCTTTTTGCGCTTGTGATGGAACCCTTGGCAGTTGCTATTAGAGATAATGTTAATATTAAGGGCCTTGTGGTGGGTTCGGCAGAATATAAAACTAGTCTTTTTGCAGATGACCTTTTACTGACGTTAACAAATCCTTTGGTTACTTTACCTAATTTAATCACGCTATTAGACAGATTTGCTGGGCTGTTGGGGTTGAAGGTGAATGTGGCTAAATCGGAGGTTATGTATTGCAATGTCCCGCCCATGACACGACAATTGATATCACAAAATTTTGGGTTTCACGACTCCTCACATGGCCTGTCCTATCTGGGTGTTAATCTTACTACATCCCTTAAAACTTTATATGCAGCGAACTATCCTCCTCTATTTTGCTCTATTAGAGCGGATCTGACAAGGTGGACAGGGCCTCATATCTCGTGGGTAGGCCGCATAAATGTATACAAAATGGTTATTCTTCCACGTATCCTGTACCTGTTTCGCTCCCTCCCCATCCCGGTAGTGAAAAAAGATATATGCTCTCTTCAACACACTATTTCCCACTACATCTGGAATGGTAGACGGCCCCGCATGAATAAGACTGTTATGCATTACCATAAAAGGGTGGGTGGTCTATCGATTCCCAACCTAAGGAAATATTACTACGCTGCTCAACTAGCCCAACTGGCTCTTTCATACGCCACACAGAGTGCCCCTAGATGGGTAGGGCTGGAAGAATCCCTTATCTCTCCTTACTCTTTCTCCACCTTGATGTGGTCCTCTTGTCCTGTCTCAGCTCTTCTCTCCTCTTTGGCGCAGATCACTCTATTTTCCCTGTCTCTTTGGCATCTGGTCCGCTTCAAGTTCTTCCTGCAGTCTCCTATTCCTCCTCTCCTCCCCTTCCTTTCTAATCCTGCTTTTCAACCTGGCATTTCCACTGCTCCCTATTCGTGGTGGCGTTCTGCTAAACTGGCTAAATTATCTGACCTGCTGGTGGGTAAACAATTGATTACCATGGCACAACTCTGCTCTATACATAAGCGGGGCCTGGGGAACATTTCCGTGCAATGCAAATCCTATCATACTACTCTTCGTTGGGTCCTAAGGGCTATAAGGTGAATCCTACATTCTATGAGTCGGCCTTGCTATACGGCCCTGCGTTACCAGGCTTGCTTTCCCGCATTTATGCCCATCTAAATGCCCCTCCCGCTGATACAAAACTACGCTTCATGGAAGCCTGGGAGCGTGACCTTCGTGTGACCATATCTTTGCCCCAATGGCATGCCTGTTGCACGGCTATTAGTAAGGGTAGCTGGCAGGTCTCCTTAATGGAGACGTCTATTAAAATTCTACACAGAGTCTATATGGTCCCCTCTAGGTTGCACACACTTTACCCGTCAGTGTCACCTCTTTGCTTCAGAGGATGTCAGACTGCTGGTTCCATGCACCATATTTGGTGGAGTTGTCCTAAGGTGGCACAATTGTGGAGAAGGGTTCATACGGTATTGGTGGATTTATTTGGTGAACGCATACCCAGCTCTCCGTCCTTTTGTCTTTTAAGCAACAGGCCTAGTAGGATGCCATTCCGCACTTTTCGAATGGCTCAATTCATTCTTTTGGCTACCAGGATACATATAGCAGCCCAATAGAAGTCCCCGTTATTGTCATTTCAGAAGGTTATAGACAAGGTTAACTTTATTATGCTTTGTGAAAAACTGTCTGCCATTCGTGAGAATAGGGTGGAATATTTTGATAAACTATGGGAGGAATGGCAAGCCTCTTCTTATTGTCCACCTATGCAGAATTGCCTTTCTTTGTATTGAACTGGGGGGTGAGGAGTTCCTCCTCCTTTTTCTATGTGCTTGATTCGACCGTTTGGCGACGACCGATCCTGCTGTTAGCATGTACTTGTATTGTCCCCCATATGTGTAAGATGCTTTCCTTGTTTTCCTGCAAAGCGATGAGATGATAAAACCTCCATGTTATCTGTTTTACCTGTTATTATATGGTAACACGCCCGAAAGGGCATCATTACTATTTTACTTTTGTACTGCCATCATTAATCTTTTCAATAAAAGACTCTTGGTTTGAATGTTAAAAACTTCAGATGACGGCGCCAAAAATTATCACTCATACCGCCCCGTACACGGAAAAAGAAAAAAAGTTATAGGGGTCAGAAGATGACAATTTTAAACATTAATTTTCGTTCATGTAGTTATAATTCTTTTCCAGAAGTGCGACAAAATCAAACCTATATAAGTAGGGGATCATTTTAATCGTATGGACCTACAGAATAAGGTGTTATTTTTACAGAAAAATGTACTGCGTAGAAACGGAAGCCTCCAAAAGTTACAAAATGGCGTTTAAAAATTTTTTTTTTCTTGGTTTCGCCGTAGATTTTTGGGTAAAATGATTGATGTAATTACAAAGCACAATTGGTGGCGCAAAAAAAAACAAGTTTTATATGGGTCTGTAGGTGCAAAATTGAAAGGGTCATAATTTTTTAAAGGTGAGGAGAAAAAAAACGAAAGTGGAAAAACGTTGAGTCCTTAAGAGGTTAAACTCATTTTCACCTTAAAGGGGTACTCCGGTGGAATTTTTTTTTTTTTTTAAATCATCTGGTGCCATAAAATTATACAGATTTGTAAATGACTTCTATTATAAAATCCTAATCATTCCAGTACTTATCAGCTGCTGTTTGCTCCACAGGAAGTTTTTGTTTTTGCACTTTTTTTTTTTTCTTCTGACCTTCTAAAGATCATAATGTGTTCAATTTTGCACCTGCAGACACACATGAGGCTTGTTGTTTTTGCGTCACCAATCGTACTTTGTAATCACAGCAATTATTTTATAGCCTAATCTGCGGCGAAACCAAAAAAAATTGTTTGTGGGGTGAAATAAAATAAAAAATCGCTAATTTACCACGTTGTACGGCTTCCGTTTCTATGCAGTGCACTTTTCGGTAAAAATAACACCTTATCTTTATTCTGTAGGTCCACACGGTTACAAGGATACCCAATTTATATAGGTTTTATTTTATTTTACTACTTTAAAAAATTCATGCACCAACATTAATATGTTTAAAATTCTCCTCTTCTGAGCTCCATAACTTAATTTATTTTCCGTATACGCGTCTGTATGAGGGTCATTTTTTGCGCCTTGATCTATAGTTTTTATCGGGACTATTTGTATTTTGATGGGACTTTTTTTTATCACATTTCATTAATATTTTTATGGTATATGAAGGGACCAAAAATGCACAAATTTGGTATTTTTTCACGTGTACGCCATCGACCGTGCGGTTTGGCTAACCTTATATTTTAATAGATCGGACATTTATGCACACGGCGGTACCACATGGGATTTTTTTTACTACATTTATTTTTAAAAAATGGAAATGGGGGGATTCCAACTTTTATTAGGGGAGGGGCTTATTCACATTTATTAACTTTCTTTTTTATACTTTTTTTTAGCCTCTATAGGGGACTATTACCTGTAATCTTCTGATTGTATATACTGATCAGTGCTATGCCATAGTATTGATCATTGTTATCAGTGCTCTGCTGCTTCAGGCTTGGAGTAATAGAACACTGATCAGACGGCGAGGAGGCAGGTAAGGACCCTCCCACCGTCCTCTCAGCTGATCGGGACATCAGGATTTTGTGGTGATAAAGGAATAAAAGGGATGAATAATTGCACCACATCATGACCACCACCATTACCACCATATAGTGACGGGATAATACTGCCATACTGATACTGAATAATACCCCTGTACACAGACTAATATCCCCCCATACAGTGCCCCCGGCTCTACACAGGTGCTGCAGACCATATAAGTGATTACAGTGCAGTTACATGTAGTGAATCACAGGGGGCGTCTTCCTGAAGTCGTTCTCTTTCCTTTTAGTCCCCACAGAATCTGCCAGAGAAACATGTTAGGCGCCGCACGTTTCCAGCACATTTCCCAATTCTTTCCTACCCTCAGTGTCCTAAATAGTGTAGATAATGCCAGTATAAAGGCAGATATTGGCAGTAGATAGATAGCATTGGTAGGTAGACGGTGTATGTAGGTACTGGTGGTAAGTAGATAGATCATTTTACCACAAAAACAAAAAATATACACATTGGCCCTCATTTACTAACAGGATCCCGACACTTTTTGTCAGGTTTTGTCAGGTTTTGTGCCAGAATTCTGTCTGCGCCAGAATTTGCGCTAGAATCTGGCGCACAACCCGACAAAATCAAAATCACTCAGAGGGAAAAAAACAAAAGAACAAAAGGGGCGTTTTTCCCGACAAAAGGGGCGTGTTCCCGACAAAAACAGAAAAAACCCTCCGAGTGTGAAGAAAACTTACAGGAAAACCTGAGTTTTGCTTCACAGAAAACCCACAGCTCAGAGAGTGAATCCTGCTACCCCAAGCATGGAACAGGGTCTGTTCCATGTTGGGGGTAGTAGTACAGGGGCTGAGGGATTGATCGCCCCGGGTCTCACTTCTGAGACCCGATCCGATCAGATGTTATTAAGCGGGGGAGCGGGCGGCATGTTCTGATCCCCTGCAATGTACTGTAAACCTTCATTTTAAATTTCCCACCAGAAGCCCTGAATGGCCGGGACCGAGGAGCCAATCAGGGCTCCCGGCAGAGTTTTACTATAGAAGCGCTGTGGTGGGCAAAGATGTATAGAATCACTGGGGGGGGGGGGGAGGGGGTATATATCTGGCCCCTCCAGCATTTCTATATATCTTTCCCCCTGCTCTATATCAAACTTAGTGCCCGCTGCGCTTGAATAAATGTACTGACCCCCAGCGCTATTATATATCTATACTGACCCCCGCTGCGCATATTTATATATATACTGACCCCCCCCCCCCAGTTGCGCATATTTATATATATACTGACCCCCCCCCCAGTTGCGCATATTTATATATATACTGCCCCCCCAAGCTGCGCATATTAATCTTCATCTTCTCCCTCCCCTGGCTGCCAATGAATGAAAACTCTATTAGTGGGGGAGCAGAAGGCTGCATATCATGCTGTGGGGGTCAAACATATGGATATCTATCTGACCCTCACATCATACATATATAAATGCCGGCTCACCGCTATGAATGACAAGTAAGCTATTAGGACCGGCAGCGCGAGCCTCCCTGCACTGCTGTACTTGTCATTCATAGCGGTGAGCCGGCATTTGTATATGTATGATGTGAGGGTCAGATAGATATCCATATGTCTGACCCCCACAGCATGATATGCAGCTGCTGCCCGCTATGAATGACAAACTCTTAGCAGCGTGAGCAGGCAGCAGCCTTCCGCTCCCCCGCTAATAGAGTTTTCATTCATTGGCAGCCAGGGGAGGGAGAGCATGAATATTAATATGCGCAGCTGGGGGGGGCAGTATATATATAAATATGCGTAGCGGGGGTCAGTATACAGTGGTCCCTCAAGTTACAATATTAATTGGTTCTGGGACGACCATTGTATGTTGAAACCATTGTATGTTGAGGCCAGAACTCTATGGAAACCTGGTAATTGGTTCTAAAGGCACCAAAATGTCATCCAAAAATAGGAAAAAGTGAGGATTAAAGAAAAATAAGTAGATAACAGATATAGATAAAGCAAATTCTTCCATATAAAAGTAATAAAGATCTGCTGGGAACTGTAATCACTGTCTGTCAGTGTTTCCCAAGCAGGGAGCCTCCAGCTGTTGCAGAACTACAACTCCCAGCATGCCCGGACAGCCAAAGGCTGTCCTGGCATGCTTGGAGTTGTAGTTTTGCAACAGCTGGGGGCTCCCTGCTTGGGAAACACTGGTCTATGTAGAGGACAGGAGCTTCTTCAGGGTCCTGTACAGTACATGCAATGTCCTAAAAAAGTAATATGGAGCCGCCCCCACCTGGTGTCCAAAGGAGCAGCTAACCCTGGTACAGGTAAAGAGTACAGAACATGTAATACCTTTCTTTACTGTAGGGGGCGCTACCAGACACCAGTCAGTGCATACACTTCAGTAATACAGGTAAAGAGTACAGAACATGTAATACCTCCCTGTACTGTAGGGGGCGCTACCAGACACCAGTCAGTGCATACACTTCAGTAATACAGGTAAAGAGTACAGAACATGTAATACCTCCCTGTACTGTAGGGGGCGCTACCAGACACCAGTCAGTGCATACACTTCAGTAATACAGGGGTTTTACCAGTGAGACCCGGTGCGATCAATCCCTCAGCCCCTCTACTACTACCCCCAACATGGAACAGACCCTGTTCCATGATGGGGGTAGTAGTAAAAGCACTAATGTAGTCAGAATTTGCAGAGACTTTTTTTCTGTCGCACAGAATACATTTTGTGCTACAGAAAAAAACCTGCGACAGAAAGAAAGGGAAATTGGGCGACAGATTAGTAAATAGCATCAGAAAAAAAAGGAGTAAAGGACTTGCAAAAACACAAACATTCCCCTCTTAGTAAATGAGGGACAATGTGTGGCTTCCATTCTTATGCAGTGCACTTTTTGGTACCAATGACCCGCCTTCTTTATTGTGTCCAAACAATGACATCGATGCCCAATATATATAGGTTTTGTATTATTGTATTATATTATTATTGTATTATATTGTATTATAACTTTTTGTAATTTTTTTGTAATATTTCTGCCCCCATAACACTTTATTTTCCTGTATGAGGGATCGTTATTATTTGCACCGTGATTTGTAGTTTTTGTATAGATGGTTCTTTTGTTTCGCTTTTTATA
Organism: Hyla sarda; assembly: GCF_029499605.1. Taxonomy (NCBI): domain Eukaryota; kingdom Metazoa; phylum Chordata; class Amphibia; order Anura; family Hylidae; genus Hyla; species Hyla sarda. The sequence goes on along the minus strand of NW_026607578.1, from coordinate 136,786 downwards.
CTTTTTTTTCTATTTTTTACATTTGCGCCATTCACTGTGCGGTTTAATTAACAACATTATCTTATAATAGTTCAGATATTTACACCAAATATGTTTATTTTTGTTTACATTATTTTATTCCAAAAATGGGAAAAGGAAGGGGGGTGTAATCAAACTTTTATTAGGGGAGGGGCTTTTTCACATTTATTTCAATTTTTTTTATTTTTTTTATTTACTATTTTTTTTATGCTATAAATCAGTGATCCAAAACCTAAGGCTCTCTGCCTGTTGCAAAACTACAACTCCCAGCATGTTGCACTTTATAGTAGTATAGAACATGGTACAATATGCTGGGAGTTGTACCATGTTTCGGGTCGGCTGCAAAGCCAGAGGCTGTGTCAAGGAATGCTGGGAGTTGAAGTTTTTAACTACATCACACAGCATTCTCTGATACAGTCTATCAGTTGCGTACCGGGGGGGGGAGGGGGAGGGGTGGGTGCCACTCACAAGGGGGGTGCCATCCCTGCCATGCGTCCCACCGTCGGTGTCACTCACTGTGAAATACTGTTATACCCACCCAATTGTGCCCCCCCTGCTGGACTCCGAAGGGGTTAATTTGTGCCTGGAGTCAATTTGTCACTGATACGTGACGCCGAGGGGGCGTGGGTGGAATGTGTCGGACAGCGGAGCTGCCCTGACGTCTATTATGTCAGCTGTCAGGACTGGTCCCAGGCATACCAGTTCAGTGAAGCGTGTATGAGGAACGAGCAGGACGATCAGGAACAGCAGGGGTGAGTGGTGCACCCTGCTGGGAGAGCTATGGGGGGGGGGGGGGGATGGAGAGGGGAGGGGGGAGAAGAGAGGAGAGGGGGTGGTGTGGTGTTATTATTGTTGTTTGAGAGACTGACATGTGGCACAGTAATGTGGGAGTTGGGGTGGGGGGATGATGAGGCTGAACCCCCATTACTGTGTATCATGTCTTCATCATCCCCCAACCCCCCCATTACTGTGCATAATGTCTGCATCAACAACCCCCCCAACCATCCCATTACTGTTCCTTCCTCATGTCTGCATCATCACCCCCCCAACCATCCCATTACTGTTCCTTCCTCATGTCTACATCAACACCCCCCCAATCATCCCATTACTGTTCCTTCCTCATGTCTGCATCATCACCCCCCCAACCATCCCATTACTGTTCCTTCCTCATGTCTATATCATCACTCCCCCAACCATCCCATTACTGTTCCTTCCTCATGTCTGCATCAACACTCCCCCCAACCATCCCATTTCTGTTCCTTCCTCATGTCTGCATCATCACCCCCCAACCATCCCATTACTGTTCCTTCCTCATGTCTACATCATCACCCCCCAACCATCCCATTACTGTTCCTTCCTCATGTCTGCATCAACACCCCCCCAACCATCCCATTACTGTTCCTTCCTCATGTCTGCATCAACACCCCCCCCAACCATCCCATTACTGTTCCTTCCTCATGTCTGCATCAACACCCCCCCAACCATCCCATTACTGTTCCTTCCTCATGTCTGCATCAACACCCCCCCAACCATCCCATTACTGTTCCTTCCTCATGTCTGCATCAACACTCCCCCCAACCATCCCATTTCTGTTCCTTCCTCATGTCTGCATCAACAGGCCCCCCAACCATCCCATTACTGTTCCTTCCTCATGTCTGCATCATTACCACCCAACATCCCATTACTGTTCCTTCCTCATGTCTGCATCAACACCCCCCAACCATCCCATTACTGTTCCTTCCTCATGTCTGCATCAACACGCCCCCCCAACCATCCCATTACTGTTCCTTCCTCATGTCTTGCATGAACACCCCCCCAACCATCCCATTACTGTTCCTTCCTCATGTCTGCATCAACACCCCCCCCCCAACCATTCATTACTGTTCCTTCCTCATCTCTGCATCATCACTGTTTTATGGGCTACCTGTCCAAATGTTGCAAAACTACAACAGCCATCTACATTAGCTGTCTGGGCAGGCTGGGATTTGTAGTTTTGCAACATCTGGAGGTCCACAGTTTGGACATCACTACATATGTGTTAGTATTATATTCATAGGGTACAGTGTGTGGTAGTATTATATTCATAGGGTACAGTGTGTGGTAGTATTATATTTATAGGGTACAGTGTGTGGTATTATATTCATAGGGTACAGTGTGTGGTATTATATTCAGAGGGTACAGTGTGTGGTAGTACATTCAGAGGGTACAGTGTGTGGTAGTATTTATGGGGTACAGTGTGTGGTAGTATATTCAGAGGGTACAGTATGTGGTAGTATATTCAGAGGGTACAGTGTGTGGTAGTATTATATTTATAGGGTACAGTGTGTGGTAGTTTTATATTCCGAGGTTATAGTGTGTGGTATTATATTCAGAGGGAACAGTGTGTGGTATTATTATATTCAGAGGTTACAGTGTGTGGTAGTATATTCAGAGGGTACAGTGTGTGGTAGTATTATATTTATAGGGTACAATGTGTGGTAATATTATTTTTATAGGGTACAGTGTGTGGTATTATATTCAGAGGGTACAGTGTGTGGTAGTATATTCAGAGAGTACAATGTGGTAGTATTATATTTATAAGGTACAGTGTGTTGTAGTATTAAATTTATAGGGTACAGTGTGTGGTAGTATTATATTCAGAGGGTACAGTGTGTGGTAGTATATTCAGAGGGTACAGTGTGTGGTAGTATTATATTTATAAGGTACTGTGTGTGGTAGTATTAGATTTATAGGGTACAGTGTGTGCCAATATTATATTTATAGGGTACAGTGTGTGCCAATATTATATTTATAGGGTACAATGTGTGGTAGTATTGTATTTATAGGGTACAGTGTGTGGTAGTATTATATTCAGAGGGTGCAGTGTGTGGTAGTATATTCAGAGGGTACAGTGTGTGGTAGTATTATATTTATAAGGTACAGTGTGTGGTATTATATTCAGAGGGTACAGTGTGTGGTAGTATATTCAGAGGGTACAGCGTGTGGTAGTATTAGATTTATAGGGTACAGTGTGTGGTATTATATCCAGAGGGTACAAAGTGTGGTAGGATATTCAGAGGGTACAGTGTATGGTAGTATTATATTTCTACGGTACAATGTGTGGTATTATATTCATGGGGTACAGTGTGTGGTAGTATATTCAGAGGGTACAGTGTGTGGTAGTATTATATTTATAGGGTACAGTGTGTGGTATTATTATATTTATAGGGTACAGTGTGTGGTAGTATATTCATAGGGTACAGTATGTGGTAGTATTATATTTATAGGGTACAGTGTGTGCCAGTATTATATTTATAGGGTACAGTGTGTGGTAGTATTATATTTATAGGGTACAGTGTGTGGTATTATTATATTCATAGGTTACAGTGTGTGGTAGTATTATGTTAAAAGGGGACCGTGTATGGTAGTGTTATATTCAGAGAGCACAGTGTGTGGCAGTATTATATTCAGAGAGAGTGTCTGGCAGGGTTATAATAATAATTGTTTTCATATAGAGGATCAGAATGCGCTGAAGGAGGAGGTGTAATTAAGGGGGGAGGGGGGGTGTAATTTGAGGAGGGGGGAGGGAGGTGTAATTAGAGGGGGGGTGCCAAACAAAGGGTCCGCCCCGGGTGCCAAATGCTCTAGGTACGCCCCTGCAGCCTATGGCTCTGTAGCTGACCTAACCCAAAACTACTCCCAGTATGCCCTGATATGGCCTATGGCTCTGCAGCTGACCAACCCAAAACTACATCACCCACCATGCCCTGATACAGCCTATGGCTCTGCAGCTAACCTAACCCAAAACTACTCCCAGCATGTTTCACCATATACTAGTATAGTAAAAGTAATTGTGCAACATGCTGGTAGTCGCATTTTTGGGTCTGCTGCAGAGGTATAGGCTGTATGAGGGCATGCACGGTGGTGTAGTTGGTTGGTTAAGGGGTTACAAAGTAGTAAGGCGTAACAAAAACTATGCAAACTGAGTATCCTTGTGATTGTATTCACCTGAGAAATAATCGTACCGCACAGTGAATGAAGGATCGGCGCCGCAAAAAATGTTATGGCAAAATAAAGAGTTTTGGCTCTCAGAGGAAAGCTGACATTTCCTGTGTTGTTAAAGGGTTAATACTGATAATAAAATCTGTGTTATTCTCTGCAGATTCTTGTACCAGGAGATCAGAGGAGAATCTTATATCTTCAGATTATAAAGCAGATGATGATATCACACAAGATACATATGAAGAACATTCCATTATCCCAGATACACCCTCAGCCCTTCACAGCCAAGATCTGTCATCTCATCCTTATATACAGGTCCTGTCTTCTCAGTCATCACAGAAAAGTCACAGAAGGAATGTTGGACATCAACAAGCTCACACAGGAAAGAAACACTATTCATGCTCAGAATGTGGGAAATGTTTTCCTTTTAAATCAGGTCTTGTTATACATCAAAGAACTCACACAGGAGAGAAGCCATTTCCATGTTCAGAATGTGGAAAATGTTTTACTCAAAAATCATATCTTGTTGAACATCAGAGAACTCACACAGGAGAGAAGCCATTTCCATGTTCAGAATGTGGAAAATGTTATACTCAAAAATCATATCTTGTTGAACATCAGAGAACTCACACAGGAGAGAAGCCATTTCTATGTTCAGAATGTGGAAAATGTTTTACTCAAAAATCATATCTTGTTGAACATCAGAGAACTCACACAGGAGAGAAGCCATTTCCATGTTCACAATGTGGAAAATGCTTTACTTGTAAATCAAAACTTGTTAGACATCAGAGAACTCACACTGGAGAGAAGCCATTTCCATGTTCAGAATGTGGAAAATGTTTTACTGCGAAATCAAGTCTTGTTAATCATCAAAGAACTCACACAGGAGAGAAGCCATTTTCATGTTCAGAATGTGGAAAGTGTTTTTCTAAGAGATCAAGTCTTGTTTATCATCAAAAAACTCACACAGGGGAGAAGCCATTTTTATGTTCAGAATGTGGAAAGTGTTTTATTGAGAAATCAATTCTTGTTCATCATCAAAAAACTCACACAGGGGAGAAGCCATTTCCATGTTTAGAATGTGGAAAATGTTTTACTATTAAATCGAGTCTTGTTTATCATCAAAGAACTCACACAGGAGAGAAGCCATTTTCATGTTCAGAATGTGGAAAATGTTTTACTCATAAATCAGATCTTGTTAAACATGAAAGAACTCACACAGGACAGAAGCCATTTTCATGCTCAGAATGTGGGAAATGTTTTACTGAGAGAAAAACACTTAAAAGACATCTAAGAATTCACACAGGAGAGAAGCCAATTCAGAGCAATACATGATGCAGATATCACATCTATATATTAACCATGTACATAGGATATCTGACATTTATACATATATCATATACTGCAGGGGTCTCAAACTGGCGGCCCTCCAGATGTTGCAAAACTTCAACTCCCAGCATGCCTGTGAGGGAAGTCAGCTTGTTATATGTTTTTATATAACCTTTTATAATAATCCTTTATATAATTATACGCCATTTTGTATATCATCAGCCATGTTGTCTATAGTCCACCATCTTGTCTATGTTCCTTCATTATGAACTGAGTGTGAACTTTACCAGAATTATAACCAGGAAACTTGTAAACAAGAACCACAACTGCTGAGCGTACAGAAAACTCCAAGGCTACTGAGTCTGAAGACGTTCACACTTCCCGTCCTTCCTACTTAGAGATAAGACGCCTGTTTGTAACCAGGTATCATTGGGCAGTTTGCCGTCCTTTCATCTTTGTCTATAAGAATTCTGCTGTATGTAGTAAACGTCAGAAGACGCTGTATACAGATCCCAGTCTGTGTCATTTCTTCCAATCTATCAGGCCTGATTGATAAAACATTTACAATTTTGCCTCGAACAGCAAATGTACCTGAAGGAATTGGTTAAATTCCTTAACATGGCCGACAACGGTTATCTGCAGCCAACGGCTGTCCGGGCATGTCCTGGCATGCTGGGAGTTAAAGTTATACAACATCTGGAGGGCCACCAGTTTGAGACCCCTGATATACTGCATCTCCAAACTTGTTACCAATTGTTAATAAAAGTTTTCTTTCTTATATGATTTATTATTCTTATATTCATCTCCGCACACTGGACTTATAATAAATGTAATATTGTCCCTGACGTTGTATATAGGGAATGTAACGCGTCAGGTTCTTAAATCTTAATATTTAACCCTTCAGGACCCCCCCCCTAAAAAAAAAATCCAGCTGACCCCCTAATAGGTCCTCAAGGGTCCGCATTTGGCCCCCTTTATTTTTTTCTTATAATGGTGTGTGATTTCTAATCACACACCGTTATATATAAGTTACACGAAACAAATTAACTACATACTTCCCTGATAAGGCCTCTGGGGGTATTTTTTTCTCTGGGTCATAGGTCACTGAGTCACTGAGTCACTATGATTATACGCCATTTTGTATATCATCACCATGTTGTGTATAGTCCACCATCTTGTCTATGTTCCTTCATTATGAACTGAGTGTGAATTTTACCAGAATTATAACCAGGAAACTTGTAAACAAGAACCACAACTGCTGAGCGTACAGAAAACTCCAAGGCTACTGAGTCTGAAGACGTTCACACTTCCCGTCCTTCCTACTTAGAGATAAGACGCCTGTTTGTAACCAGGTATCATTGGGCAGTTTGCCGTCCTTTCTAATCACACACCATTATATATGTTACATCAAACAAATTAACTACATACTTCCCTGATAAGGCCTCTGGGGGTATTTTTTTCTCTGGGTCATAGGTCACTGAGTCACTATCATCGGGGACTTTTTTATGTTGCCTCAAATGCGCAGCGCTCTCTCTCCACATGAGCGGCGCATTTGAGGCAACAGGTTAGGGATGGCCACACACATCACATTCCCAGAATGATGATTCAGAGCATAGGGTTTGGGGCGGGCATATTTTTTAAGTTTTGGCTATGCTCTGGGTCATCATTCTGGGAACATAACAACCTATTTGTAATTTTACGTCCCACTGTACCCCATTTTAGTAACTCAGTGTACCCCATGTAATGTTCCCTGAGGGGGGGGTCCCACTCTTCTGGCTCCATAGGCAGCTATGTAAATACTCGAGGCCCCTGACTGCGCTCCTGCTCCTCCAAGACCTGGTGTGCACCCGCAGAGCTGTTTATGTCCTAATATGAGGTATTTTCTTACTCCAAAGAAATGTATGTACAAATGTACAGTGACATTTTATCCTATTACCATCTTAGTGTAAAAAATCTAATTTTTCCTTTTCACATCCCATTATAATGAACATTTATCAAACACCTGTGTGGTGTTAAAGCTCACTGTACCCCTTGTTACATTCCTTGAGGGGGTTTAGTTTCCAGAATAGTATGCCATGTTTTTTTTTTTTTTTTGCTGTTCTGGCACCATAGGGACTTCCTAAATTCGACATGCCCCCCAAAAACCATTTCAGCGATATCTGCTTTCCAAAAGCCAAATGTGACTCCTTCTCTTCTGAGCATTGTAGTGCGCCCGCAGAGAACTTTTTTTTTTTTATTCTTTTTTTTTCTCTTTTCTTTTTGTATATTCATAAACATATTGGCATAGAATTGTAGGATTATACATTTACAAATTTGGGCAACAAAAGTTTAAAGAAAAAGAAAGAAGAGAATGGGAAAAAGCAAGAAAGGGAAGGGGAGAGAGAAAGAGGAAGAAAAAGAAAAAAAAGGGGGGGGGGGAGGAGACGGAGTTATTAAGATCTAAATTCAAGCCATTTTGCCCATATAGAAGTAAATCTTGACAATTGGTTATTAGCAGAAGCAATGGATTTTTCCATACTATAATTATAGTGGATTTTATTGATAATATACTGAAGGTCAGGTGTTTCTACGCTTTTCCATTTTAGTGCCACTGCCGCTCTGGCAGCTGTGAGAAAATGTCCCACTATAACCGCATCTGCAAAATGGACCTCCTCGAGGCCCAGGTTCAGTAATGCCACTTCTGGGCCCCAAGGGGGAGTGTAGCCTATAATTGTACGCAGAGTAGAGTACACTTTACACCAAAAGGGTTGTATCTCTCTACAATCCCACCATATGTGAATCATATTGCCTTCTCCTTCATTGCAGCGCCAGCATTTGTTAAATTGGCCTGGGAACATTTGTGCCAGTTTATACGGTGTTAAATACCATCTATATAGAATTTTTCGAGCTATTTCTAAATGAGAAATATTATGGGAGATCTTAATATTCAGACTTAATATTCTGCCCACAGAGAACTTGACATCTACACATGGGGTATTTCCATACTCAGAAGAGAAGGGGTTACACATTTTGGGGGGGCATTTTCTCCTATTACCCCTTGTAAAAATTTGGGGAAAAACCAGCATTTTAGTGAAAAGACATTCCTAAATGTGACATGCCCCCCAAAAACCATTTCAGAAAAACACTCTCCAAAATCCCATTGTCGCTCCTTCCCTTCTGAGCCTTGTAGTGCACCCACAGAGGACTTGACATACACAAATGAGGTATTTCCTCACTCGAGAGAAATTGGGTTACAAATTTTGGGGGATTTCTCTCCTTTTACCCCTTGTAAAAATTCAAAAACTTGGTCTACAAGAACATGTGAGTGTAAAAAATGAAGATTTTGAATTTTCTCCTTCACTTTGCTGCTATTCCTGTGAAACACCTAAAGGGTTAACACACTTACAGAATGCCATTTTGAATACTTTGAGGAGTGCAGTTTTTATAATGGGGGTCATTTATGGGGTATTTGTAATATCAAAACTGAACTGGTCCCTGAAAAATTCTAATTTTGAAAATGTTGTGAAAAATTGGAAAATTGCTGCTATACTTTGAAGCCCTCTGATGACTTCCAAAAGTAAAAACATGTCAACTTTATGATGGAAACATATAGTAGACATATTGTATATGTGAATCAATATATAATTTATTTGGAATATCCATTTTCCTTATAAGCAGAATCAGAATGAAAAGTAAAAGCATCCCAGTTATTAATACTTAAAGTGACAGTGGTCAGATGTGCAAAAAATGCTCCCGTCCTTAAGGTCAAAATGGTCTGAGTCCTTAAGGGGTTATAATGCATCAGCTGGGGACTCTATATGACAATATGACGGTGAGCCACCTCAGTGGATTCCTCCTTGTCTACAGTCAAATGGTGTGGTGGAAATGTCCAACCTAGACACTGTGTATCCTCATCTCTGTCTTTGTCCCCCTCCTACTGCTATGCAGAAGGATAGCACTAGCCACAAGGAGAGACAAGCTTTAGAGTGTGTTGCCAAGGTGGTGGAGGTGGAATCGGTGGCCGAGCTTAGAACTCGCAGGACTGGTGGTGGTAGGTGTGATGAGGATAATTTAAGGTGTCATAATGGCTATGCTGAGGGCAAGCAAGGAGCCCAAGAAGTTTATGAAGAAAGAAGTAGTTTGGATGAAGAGGAGTTTGTTTTTGAGGATATTGTGTGGGAGAAGACATGGGAACCAGTTGAGGAGGAGTTGACGTGTTCAGAGCAGGATGGTTGTGGCAGTATCAGCGAAGAAAAGCATAGTCAAAGTAGGTGGTAAAAACTGTGAAATGTAACAGATGTAGGGCTGCTGTTCTGATGAGCTCAGGTGACACAGACGCTGCTGTATATGTAGGTTCTATAAAACACCTTCCAGAGGAGGAGCACAGTCAGGTGGAGCAGTCACTGCCCGGTATTCTTTTCTACCTTACCAGATGAAGATAACATGGTACTATGTCATCTGTACATACAGAGAGTAAGCCGTGGCCAGGGTCCGAGTGTAAGAACTACGTCTCTATGTAACCATATGGAGTGTCACCACATGGGACAGTCAAGACTGTATCAGTTGGAGAATCTATGTCCTCCAGACAACAGTATTTACCCTGTTGTACTGCGCCTTAATTCGTACCTGGTCAAGCTGTTGATAGGTGTTCCCGCACCATCTTGTTGACTCCACGGCCTTCAGGCTTCTGTGAGCAGAACAATGCATGCTACCGTAGATACATGGAGTAGTAGCTATGGCCAAGGCCAATACATGGCCCAATGGTTCAACATCCTGCAGAATGAGGCTTCACTGTAACAAGGCCAGGTAATTTTGGTGACCACCACCACAGTTGCACCAATCAAGTTGAACTGCTTACACCACCCGCCTATCCTCCCCCTCATGCGGGTCCTCCTCTTCCACAAACATCTTGCATCACCCCACAGGGAAGAGCATATCTTATCCTCCTCCCTCCTTTCATCACTGCATAATCAAGCGCTGCCATGTTGTGTTACATCTGCTGAGCCTGGGAAACACACAGGAAGATTTATCACACTGGCTCTTTGGTCGTGATCTGACATTAAGAAACGTGGTCGCTGATAACAGCACAAACATCATCAAGGCGCTGCGTCTAGGTGGTATGACTAACTATCCCTGTTTGGCACAAGTGCTAAAGTGCTAAATCTTGTCGTGAAGTCTTTCTTGAAACTTTGTGGCAGAAAGTGTGCATTCAGTTCAGCCATTCCTATGCTCTTAACCCCTTAAGGACGCAGGGTGTACCCGTACGCCCCCGTTCCCGAGTCCTTAAGAACTCAGGGCATATAGGTACGGACCGTACCTCTGTGTGTGGCCTGCCCCACCACTGATCAGTGGTTTTTGTTTTTTTGGGTTCAGGAGGATGCTTTTTTTGGGGGGGGTTAATCATTTTTTTTATTTTTTTGTGTGTTTTTTTGTGTGGGGGGTCTGTGTACGTGCCACCAGCCACTGTTCTTGACTGAGTGGCCTGACCCCCCACTGACTTCTGCACTCCCTGCCACCATCAAGCACTAATCAGTGTGCATACCACTGATTATGTAAACGCTTTTTTTGGCGAAGGTTTTTTTTTTATTTAGTTTTATTTTATATTTTTATATTTTTGTTCTTAGGGCGGGTTAGGGTAGCACCACACTACATGCAGCACACACACCAATAAAGTTTTTCCCCACACATATACACTTCATCCACCATTAGAGTAGGGAAATGGCCCGCAGGGCATTTTCAGCAGAGGAGGCATATGCCTCACTTGCCTCCGACACTGAAAGCGCCTCAGAGGACAAGGAAGACCCCCCTTCCTTATTTCCACATCCTCCTCATCATCTAGTTCTGATGATGAGCCACCAAGGTGACGGAGACGCCGCCATGCTAGGCCGCAAACCTCCTCTGCTCCTGACCCTGTGCCCCATTCTAGTATGAGTCCCCCTGGTGCTCATACTAGTTAAGCCCCAAAGCCAAGTTCACTGGTGCCTGGTACCGGTGAACTTGTCTGGACTAGATACAGTAGTGATATAAAAAATATAAATTTCGTTAAATACAATTTTTTCCAAAAACATTTTTATACATTTTTAAACAGAGATGAATTTATGTGGGTGGGCAGGGAACTAAAAATGTTGCCGACAATAACAAAAAATTTAGAAAGGGGCCATTTAAATGTAAGTATTAAATATAAGTTTTTAATAGTAATGTATTTGAATAATGTGTTTAATAAAGTGTGTGTGTTTTTAACTTTTTTATCCTTAATTGTTTAGGTAGTACTACTACTCCCAGCATGGAACAGACTGTTCTATGATGGGATTAGTAGTACCTGTACTAATAGACAGATCGCCCCAGGCAGCACTTCTGACACCCAATGGGATCGTCTTATCAATTGCAGAGATGCAGAGCGGCTTTCTCCTGCGCTGGCTTCTCTGCACTATACTCCGGCCGGCCAGTGATGTGAATAGAATATCACTCATTCATATTTCCCGCTGAGAGCTGTGATTGGCTGCAGCCATCCGGCCAATCACCACTCTGGGCGGAAAATATTCACATCACTGGCCGGCCGGAGTATAGTGCGGAGATGCCAGCACAGGAGAAAGCTGCTCCGCATCTCTGCAAAAGATAGGACGATCGCATTGGGTGTCAGAAGTGACACCCGCTGTGATCTGACCTTAACTGCAGGTACTACTACTCCCAACATGGAGCACACTCTGCTCCATGCTGGGAGCTGCAGTACCTGCATTAATAGTCAGATTGCAACAGATGTCAGAAGTGACACTCGGGCCATCTGTCTTTAACTACAGATACCTCAACTCCCAGCATGGAGCAGAGTGTGCTCAATGTTGGGAGCAGTAGTACCTGCAGTAAAAGACAGATCGCAGCAAGTGTCACTCCTGACACCTGTTGTAATCGTCCTGATGTGAATTTCGGGACTCATCTGTGCTTGTGGCTACAGAGCCAGGAGAACAGCTGATGCTGAGCAGTAGATATATACATTGTATATATACTGCCCAGCAAGAACTTACAGTGGGCCTGCAATGGGTATACAGTATACACATTGCTGGCTCACTTAATCCCTTGCTGGGCTGTGCGCTATGCACCAGCCCAGCAAGGAAAAAGTTAACTTACACTGCTGGAGAGTGTAGGTTAACCCTTTGAGCAATATACAGAATATACAGCTATCTATAGATAGCTGTATATAGTGTATACAGAAGATGAAGTCCCCTTACCTCCCTCCAGTCCTGGCTTGTTCCGTGTAGCTCCGCCCCTAGAGATGACATCATTAGGGGGTGGAGCTTCAAACAGGAGCCAGGTTGATAAGTTTGAGGCTTTGTTCACATTGTATGTTTTGTATAATGTGGACACACCCTCTGGCAGTGTCTTCCCAGACAAGGAGACTCAAGCTGTTGCTAAACTACAACTCCCAGCATGCCCAGATGCTGGGAGTTGTAGTTTTGCAATAATTGGAGGCTACCTGTTCGGGTAGACATTGCATTATGGACGCTCTCCCCAGCGGAGAGCGCCAAAAATGTACCAACCAATTTTTGGTGTTTTTTTTTTTTTCGTTTCAAATCCGTGTATGCAGAGGATTACGGCAGATTCGGTGGATTGCGGCGGATGAACTGGTTTTCTTTTCTTTTAATACAATGGCTAGCAAGGACTGTGGGAGAGTGTTTTTTTAAATAAAATAATTTTTCCAATGTGTCCTGTTTTTTTTTTTTTATTATTGAATTTTCAGGTTGAGTAGTGGAGGCTGTCTTATAGACGGAGTCCATTACTAAGCCGGGGCTTAGCGTTAGCCCCAAAAACAGCTAGCACTAACCCCCATTTATTACCCCGGTACCCACCGCCACAGGGGTGACGGGAAGAGCCGATACCAACAGGCCAGGAGCATCAAAAATGGTGGTCCTGGGCCTAGGTGGTAACAGGCTGGCGTTATTTAGGCTGGGGAGGGCCAGTAGCAATGGTCCTCACCCAAGGTTGGCGAGGACCATTGTTACTGGCCCTCCGCAGCCTAAATAACGCCAGTCTTTTACCACCTAGGCCCAGGAGTGCCATTTTTGACGCTCCGGGCCTGTTGGTACCGGCTCTTTGTGTCACCCCTGTGGCGGTAGGTACTTGGGTAATAATTGGGGGTTATCGCTAGCTATTTTTGGGGCTAACGCTAAGCCCCAGCTTAGTAATGGATTCCTTCAATAAGACGGCTTACACTACTAAGCCTGAAAATTCTATAGAAAAATAAAATAAAAAACAAGACACATTGGAAAAATTAGCCCTCCTATAATGTGAACAGACCCTTCTGCCAGTGTCCTCCCAGATAGGGAGACTCCTGCTGTTGCTAAATCACAACTCATGCTGGGAGTTGTAGTTTTGCAACAATTGAAGGCTCCCTGTTTGGGGGTGACATTTCATTATGAGCGCTCTTCCCAGCGGAGAGCGCCAAAAATGTACTAACCAATTTTTTGTGGGTTTCTTTTTCTTCTCATTTCAGATCCATGTATGCAGAGGATTACTGTGGATTCAGTGGATTACAGCGATGAACTAGATTTTTTGTAAATAATTTTTTTTTTAATTCATTTTATTAAAAGAAATTTGGTGGATTACAGCGATGAACTAGATTTTTTTTTTTAAAAGAAACATTTTTTATTTTATTCATTTTATTAAAAGAAAAAAAATCTAGTTAATCGCGGTAATCCACCAAATCTGCCGTAATCCTCTGCATACACGCATCTGAAACAAGAAGAAGAAGAAAAAAAAAAGAATTGGTTAGTACATTTTTGGCGCTCTCCACTGAGAAGAGCGCCCATAATGCAATGTTTTTTCAAACAGGGAGCCTTCAAATATTGCAAAGCTAAAACTCCCAGCATGAGTTGTGGTTAAGCAACAGCTGGAGTCTCCCTGTCTGGGAGGACACTGCCACAAGGGTCTGTTCACATTATACAAAACATACAATGTGAACAGAGCCTAACACTTACCACTCTGCCTACTATCTGTAGCTAAACCCCATAATGATGTCATCACTAGGGGCGGAGCTACATTGACCCCCGCAGGGAGCGAGGGAGGTAAGGGGATCTTCTCTTCTGCATACACTATATACAGCTATCTATAGATCGCTGTATATCCTGTATACCGCCCAAAGGGGCTATAGGAGCAGGGAGTCCTCTATCAGTCTGGTGACAGGATTCCCGGCTCCTGTATAATATACACGTGTACACTATGTCCCCTGTATACTATATGGCGGGGGAGGTGAGTAGTGACGCTATACATCACTCATCACCTCCTTACACTCCATGGAGCGAGTGCTCAGCATCCGACCCACAGAGCGGTACCTGAAGACAGTAAAAAAAAACAACTGCCAAAATGCAGGAAAAAGCTGTGACAGTTTTTCTGATGTTTTTGCTGCTGTTTTTTAAGGTGTAAAAAAAAAAAAAAAACAAGTGTAAACTTCTCCTTAGTCATACAACGTTTAGACTGAATTTCTCCAGTTAAATAGGGGAAATGAGCCGGGGAGATGGAAAACACCTGCGCCAGGTCATTTAACCCCTCACATTATTAGAAATACCGTAGTATACATAATAGAAGAGAAAACCATCTATAACATATGACTAAAGTGCAGGAAGAAATGAGTGGTGTAATAAGGATCCGCTCTTATATTCAGCCCATTCAGGACCCGTGTACAACAGTCATGATCCACAATATCTCCGGGGATAATACTTTTTGTGTAAAGTCTGACTCGTTCTATTCCCTGGCCAAAGAAAGCAAAACTAATCCTAAATATTTTTTAAGATATATACATACAAAAAAACCAAGGACAGAGCATGTAGGACCCCTTAATAATGATAATGGGGAGGTTGTCACGGGCGATCAAGAGAAGGCGGAGCTACTGAATGGGTTCTTTAGTTCTGTATACACTATGGAAAAAGGAGCTGACATTGGCCAGGTCAGTGCTGGTAACACATCATGTACAGGTCAGTGCTGGTAACACATCATGTACAGGTCAGTGCTGGTAACACATCATGTACAGGTCAGTGCTGGTAACACATCATGTACAGGTCAGTGCTGGTAACACATCATGTAATGTACTGAACTGGCTTAATGTAGAGATGGTACAAGGTAAGTTAAGTAAAGTAAATGTAAGCAAATCTCCAGGGCCGGATGGACTACACCCAAGAGTTCTTAGAGAGGTAAGTTCAGTAATATCTGTACCCCTGTTCATGATATTTAGAGATTCTCTGGTGTCTGGTATTGTGCCAAGGGGCTGGCGCAAGGCTAATCTGGTACCAATCTTCAAGAAGGGCTCTAGGTCTTCGCCAGGCAATTATAGACCGGTAAGTCTAACGTGCATTGTGGGTAAATTGTTTGAAGGACTTATAAGGGATTACATACAGGAATACATAGGGGATAATAGTATTATAAGTGATAGCCAGCATGGGTTTACTAAGGATAGAAGTTGTCAAACCAATCTAATTTGCTTTTATGAAGAGGTGAGTAGAAGCCTTGACAGAGGAATGGCTGTGTATATAGGAGGGGGGCTGTGTATATAGAGGGGGGCTGTGTATATAGAGGGGGGCTGTGTATATAGAGGAATGGCTGTGGATATAGTGTTTCTGGATTTTGCCAAAGCGTTTGATACTGTCCCGCACAGACGTCTGACAGGTAAGTTAAGGTGCTTGGGCTTGGAAACTTTAGTTTGTAACTGGATTGAACACTGGCTCATGGATCGTACCCAGAGAGTGGTGGTCAATGATTCGTACTCTGATTGGTCCCCGGTAATTAGTGGTGTCCCCCAAGGTTCAGTACTGGGCCCGCTGTTGTTTAATTTATTTATCAATGATATAGAGGATGGTATTAACAGCTCCGTTTCTATCTTTGCAGATGACACCAAGCTTTGTAGCACGGTACAGTCTATAGAGGAAGTGTATATAGTGGGGGGCTGTGTATATAGTGGGGGGGCTGTGTATATATAGAGGATGGTAATAACAGCTCTGTTTCTATCTTTGCAGATGACACCAAGCTTTGTAGCACGGTACAGTCTATAGAGGAGGTGTATATAGAGGGGGGCTGTGTATATAGAGTGGGGGCTGTGTATATATAGAGGATGGTATTAACAGCTCTGTTTCTATCTTTGCAGATGACACCAAGCTTTGTAGCACGGTACAGTCTATAGAGGATGTGTATATAGTGGGGGGGGGCTGTGTATATAGAGGGGGGGCTGTGTATATAGTGGGGGGGCTGTGTATATAGAGGGGGGGCTGTGTATATAGAGGATGGTAATAACAGCTCTGTTTCTATCTTTGCAGATGACACCAAGCTTTGTAGCACGGTACAGTCTATAGAGGATGTGCATATAGAGGGGGGCTGTGTATATAGAGGATGTGTATATAGAGGGGGGGCTGTGTATATATAGAGGATGTGCATAAGTTACAAGATGACTTGGATAGACTAAGTGTCTGGGCATCCACTTGGCAAATGAGGTTCAATGTGGATAAATGTAAAGTTATGCATCTGGGTACTAATAACCTGCAGCGTCGTATGTCTTAGGGGGGCTGTGTATATAGAGAGGGGCTGTGTATATAGAGGGGGGCTGTGTATACTAATAACCTGCATGCATTGTATGTCTTAGGGGAGATTAAACTGGCAGAGTCACTGGTAGAGAAGGATCTGGGTGTACTTGTAGATCACAGACTACAGAATAGCACAATGTCAGGCTGCTGCTTCCAAAGCCGGCAGGATATTGTCATGTATAAAAAGAGGCATGGACTCAAGGGACAGGGACATAATACTCCCCCTTTATAAAGCATTGGTACAGTCTATAGTGTATAATACTCCCCCTTTATAAAGCATTGGTACGGCCTCACCTGGAATATGCTGTTCAGTTTTGGTCGCCTGTTCATAAAAGGGACACTGCGGAGTTGGAAAGGGTGCAGAGACGCACGACTAAACTAATATGGGGCATGGAACATCTTAGCTATGAGGAGCGATTAAAGGAGTTACAATTGTTTAGTCTTGAGAAGAGACGTTTAAGGGGGGATATGATAAACGTATATAAGTATATAAATGGCCCATACAAAAAATATGGAGAAAAACTGTCCCAGGTTAAACCCCCCCCCAAAGGACGAGGGGGCACTCCCTCCGTCTGGAGAAGAAAAGGTTTAGTCTAAAGGGGCGACACGCCTTCTTTACCGTGAGGACTGTGAATTTATGGAACGGTGTACCTCAGGAACTGGTCACGGCAGGAACAATTAACAGCTTTAAAACAGGGTTAGATACATTCCTGGAACAAAATAACATTAATGCTTATGCAGAATTATAAAACTACATCCCTTTCCCTTATCCCCTTACATCCTTCCCTTCAATCCCCTGGTTGGACTTGATGGACGTATGTCTTTTTTCAACCATACTAACTATGTAACTATGTAACTACTTGTAGTGCGGTTATATTGTCTGAATGATATTGTGCACAGTGAGCAGACACTGCGGAGACATTTCCAATGTAAAGTATGGAAGAAATGTTTCCTAATTCTAACTATGAGAGGGGTAGTGGTACAACCGCCATATTGGAATTGGCAGTCAGTACATGAAATAAGGGAAATAACCCGTAGTGTATGACATCACCGTATTGTCCGGTGTTATTATATATTATGTAAATGAGCCCGTATGTCTTAGCCATGTGGGGACACGTTCGGGAGAAATAGAGAAAAGACTGGGTGACAATAGGTGACCCAATGTGGGTGCACGTCTGGCCTCACATTTCTATCTACCAGTTAGGATATTATTATAGATTATGTGCCGGTGCCTCCTAAACATGGCGGATTTACCGGTTTTGGCGACTGCACATAGACTATATTCAGCTCTCCTTGAGAGGAGGGTATGAATACTTTTTGGTGTGTGTGGATCTCTTTTCAGGTTGGCCTAAGGCCTATCCGGGGAGAAATGGCGATGTAAAGATGGCAGCAGGGCAGATTGTGAAGGATATGGTAGGTAGTTCCAGAAGTTATTGATAGTGATGGAGGTCGCACTTTACTGGATGAATTATGATGCAGGTAATAGGAGCAGGTTATGGATTTATTGGGACAGAACATTGATCCAGGGATTTATTCTGATATTTTGGGAAGGAATTTTTCCCCCGTCATGGGGCAATGGGAATCAGCCTCATAAGGGTTTTTTTTGCCTTCCTCCGGGTCAGCACAGTAGGGACACAATAGGGATATGGATTGACCTTTATGGACTCTGGTCTTTTACAACCTTATGAACGATGTTATGAAGAAGCAGCGGGTTGTCTCCTTATGGGGGGACACTTTTTGGTTGTGCTCCTAGAACAGGGTTGTACTGTCCACAGCTACTGCAGATGTAACACAGTCACCTATCTAGCTATGTGCGGCCGTACACAAGCGCGTACAACAAGCGCATACACAAGTCTTTATTCTATTCCAGATGGTAAAACTCCTGATATAGATCCTGAAGATCGGGTGGTGATAAAGAGACACAAAGAGTCCTGAATCCATCCTCCTGGTCTTGTAGTATATAATGCTCGGCCTAGAAGTAAATGGCCTGTGGTAAAATCAGAGGCATTAATCCCACTTCTATTGTTATCTGATATACAAACTAATAGAAATGCATAGAATAGGGCCGCCCGGAATTATTAGCTGTATAACCATGGCCGTGAAGAAGTAGAGAACCTGGGTTGTTTTAAAGTGGAACTCCACTGCCCTAGTCTTGGGAACATATAGATCCAAATGCTGTGTGCGAGCTGCGGGGGTGGTGATGTCACGAACATGCCCCTCTTGACGTCACACCAAGCCCTCTCAATGCAAATCTATGGGAGGGGGTGTGGCATGACATCACAACCCTCCCAGCCCACACCCAGTGTTGGGAAATAAATGTTCTGAACGCTGGGGCAGTGGAGTACCCCTTTAATCTACATCCATACAGACAGACAGCCTCCGGCAGCAAGCAAGATGTAAGCGGTGATTGGCGGTCATGGCTTTTGGAGCTTCTCCCTGATTGGTTGAGGAATATCTTCTCCTGGTTGAAGGGACTCATAGCTATAGTGAAGGGACTGATTGTATTTATACTCGTAGGTTACTGTACTATAATAAATCTGCTGCTGGGGGCTCCGCAGAGATACTAAATCAAAAAGCTATCGATTAAATAATACAAACATCGGAAACAATGAACATTACTATGAATGGACAGCACCAGGAGATGAGGAGATCCCAAATCCTTCTATAAAAATGTATTTGTTACATAGTTAGTATGGTTGAAAAAAGACAAACAGCCATCAAGTTCAACCAAGGAATTGAAGGGAAGGGGTGTGGGGCGATATTGGGGAAGGGATGTGATTTTATATTTCTGCATAAGCATTTGTTATTTTGTTCTAGGAATTTATCTAACCCTGTATTAAAGCTTTCAACTGTTCCTGCTGTGACCAGTTCCTGAGGTAGACTGTTCCATAAAGGCGTGTCGCCCCTTTAGACCAAACCTCTACTTCTCCAGACGGAGGGAGAACCACCTTGTCCAAATGTAATTCTTTTAACCTTTCCTCATAGCTGAGATGTTCCGGCCCTTTATTAGTTTATTCGCGCGTCTCTGCACCCTTTCCAGCTCCACAATGACCCTTTTATGGACTGTGTCCAAAACTGAACAGCATATTCCAGGTGAGGCCGTACCAATGCTTTATAAAGGGGGAGTATTATGTCCCTGTCCCTTGAGTCCATGCCTCTTTTGATACATGACAATATCCTGCCGGCTTTGGAAGCAGCAGCCTGACATTGTGCTATTCTGTAGTCTATGATCTTCAAGTCACCCAGATCCTTCTCTACCAGTGACTCTGCCAGTTTATCCCCTAAGACATTTGTTGCATGCAGATGTTTAGTACCCAGATGCATAACTTTACATTTATCCACATTGAACCTCATTTGCCAAGTGGATGCCCAGACACTTAGTCTATCCAAGTCATCTTGTAACCTATACACATCCTCTATAGACTGTACCTTGCTACAAAGCTTGGTGTCATCTGCAAAGATAGAAACAGAGCTGTTATTACCATCCTCTATATACACAGCCCCCCTCTATATACACAGCCCCCCCACTATATGCACATCCTCTATAGACTGTACCGTGCTACAAAGCTTGGTGTCATCTGCAAAGATAGAAACAGAGCTGTTAATGCCATCCTCTATATCACTGATAAATTAACAAGAGTGGGCCCAGTACAGAACCTTGGGGTCACCACTAATAACCGGGGAACAGAGTATGAATCATTGACCACCACTTTCTGGGTACGATCCTTTAGACAGTTTTCAATCCAGTTACAAACTAAAGTTTCCAAACCAAAAGACCTTAACTTACCTGTCAGACGTCTATGGGACGATTAGCAAAATCCAAAAATACTATATCCACAGCCATTCCTCTGTCAATGCTTCTACTCACATCTTCATAAAAGCAAATTAGGTTGGTTTGAGTTCTCTCTGTTACATTCAGTGCTCCGGACAGACAAGCTGACCATGAGCGCTTTTCTTCTCTGTCCTCCTCAGCTGGCGGGGCTGGGATTCGCATTGTGGCACATGCCCGCTTGTGAATCCCAGCCTGTCACTCACCTCCGCTCTCTGCTGTCCCTTCATGCTCTCACAGTGGCGGCGCGTGTGCTTCAGCCTCGTAGGGCACTCGCGCGCCGGTGCTCTTGAATTTAAAGGCCCCCCCACTCACTGCCGGATCTTTGTTTGCCATTATGCCTTAGAGAAACCGTTCTGTCTTTGCCATACCGTGTTCCTGACCTTTTGTTCCGTGACCTGACCTTGCTCCAGTGCCACCTGCCTATTGACCTCTTGCCACGTTCCTGACCACTCACCTGTGCTGCCAGCCCTGACCTTCGGCTATCCTGACCACGAGTTGCCGTATGCCTCCTGTACCACGTTACATCTCAGCAACCTGTGAATACGAGTCATGCCAGGGGTTGCTAGCTGGGTGCCGCCTGCCGCAGCAAGTCCATCCCCATTGTGGCGGGCTCTGGTGAATGTCAGCGGCACCTTAGACTCTGCTCCCTGGCACGGCCCACGTAATCTTCCACATAGGCCCTGAGGATCCACTACTGCCGTGTTTCACTATCCTTAGTAAACCCATGCTGGCTATCACTTATAATACTATTATCCCCTATGTATTCCTGTATGCACTAAGAGAAGGACATTGGGGGAGATTTATCAAAACCTGTCCAGAAGAAAAGTTGCCCAGTTGCCCATAGCAACCAATCAGCTTGCTTCTTTCATTTTTAACAAGGCCTCTGCAAAATGAAAGAAGCAATCTGATTGGTTGCTATGGGCAACTGGGTAACTTTTCCTTTGCACAGGTTTTGATAAATCTTCCCCATTGTCTTCACTAACTTAGAGAATAGTGGTTTTCCTGCTCACCGGTTCGGTTTGTTAGAAGTTATACTGTGGGAATTTACCTAAAGTGAGACCATTAAAAGGGACACTCCACTGCTAGACATCTTATCCCCTATCCAAAGGATAGGAGATAAGATGTCTGATCACGGGGATCCCGCTACTGGGGCTCTCTGCGATCTCCCGCAGCATCGGGTGTTCTAAACAAACACCGGGTTCCTGCAGCAGTGGTCATGATGTCATGCCATGCCTCCTCCATTCATGTATATGAGAGGGGGTGTGACACGGCTGACATGCCCCCTCCCATTGACATGAATTGTGGGGAGTGGCGTGACATCACGATCACAACCTCCGACAAAATATTCAGAACGCTGGAGCACCAAAGTACCCCTTTAATGGAACTGGGAGGAACATGACCTATGGATGGAAATGTGAGAGAATATGTGTTATCCAGTTATGTTGTTCCAGGCGCCATGAGCTTTAAATGACCAAATGACGTCTAACAATTCCTTTCCTTGAACGGAGAGCGCACAGCTGGCTTCAGCCCCTCAGAGAGCTGGGAACCAACCATAGAGCCACCTGGTTAATTCTTCTCCGCACTTCAGCCGAATACAACTTGTTCTTCCCTCTATAACCTAAGGAAGGACCCTGTGTAGAGTAGGAGACCCCACTAATCTAACACCTATAGGATCAGAATGTCCTAAAAGCCAGAAGATAGAAGTGATTTTATATGTCTAATCTGCTCGTGTCCTGTTACCTTGTAGCCATATATGAGACTCTTTACCTCCCATGTAAAATTATAGAGATGACATCGCTGGATCGGTGACTACGTTATAAAAGGAAAACTCCCCCCCCCAATGTCTCTTTTATTGTTAACAAAAGATTTTTAAAAAAGTAAAAAATAATTGCTTTTTTTTATTTAAATGTATTTTTATCACATCATGTATAACAATAATTACATTCTATGTTAATACCCCATAACATCCCAACCTCCCCCCCCTCCCATAAAGAGAGACCGAAGAGAAGAGGAAAGAAAAAATGATTTTAATAAACTTTTAATGCTGTTTTAATCTGTCCATTTCTCCCATGTCTCCACCAGTCTTTTCCCTTCCCTAGCGGATCCTTTGTTTGCCAGTAACTCATATCTCTTTATTTATTAGATTTATCCAAGTCCTTATATCTGGGACCTCTGAAAGCCACAATCTTAGAATTAATAATCTAGCAGAAAAGAGGAATTTCAAGCAAAGTTCTGAATTCTTATTTATTTCCGTATTATCTCCCAAAATAGCTACCTCAAATTTAACCCCTTAAGGACCCGGGCTTTTTCCGTTTTTTCATTTTCAATTTTTCCTCCTTAACTTTAAAAAATCATAACTCTTAAAAATTTTCACCTAAAATTATATATAATGGCTTAATTTTTGCGTCACTAATTCTACTTTGTAATGACATTAGTCATTTTACCCAAAAATCTACGGTGAAACGGGAAAAAAAATCAATGTGCAACAAAATTGATGAAAAAACACTATTTTGTAAGTTTTGGGGGCTTCTATTTTTACGCTGTACATTTTTTGTCAAAAATGATACCTTATCTTTATTCTGTAGGTCCATACGGTTAAAATGATACCCTACTTGTATAGGTTTGAATTTGTATCACTTCCGAAAAAAATCATGAATACATGCAGGAAAATTTATACGTTTAAAATGGTCATCTTTTGACCCCTATAACTTTTTTATTTTTCTGTGTTCAGGGCGCTTTGAGGACTCATTTTTTGCGCCGTCATCTGATGTTTTTAGCGGTACCATTTTTGTTCTGATCAGACTTTTTGATCACTTTTTATTCACTTTTTTGCGGTATAAAAAGTGATCAAAAATGCGCTATTTTGGACTTTGGAATTTTTTTGCGCGTACGCCATTGAACGAGCGGTTTAAAAAGCGGTATATTTTTATAAATCGGACATTTCCGCACGCGACGATACCACATATGTTTATTTTTATTATTATTTACATAATGTTTTTTTTATTTTTGGAAATGCCGGGTGATTTAAACTTTTATTAGGGGAAGGGATAATTGAAAGGGTTAATGATTTTTTTACACTTTTCTTATGCAACATTATAGCTCCCATAAGGGGCTATAACATTGCATTTACTGATCTTTTACACTGATTGATCCATCTCCATAGGAATGGATCAATCAGTGTTTTAGGCGATTGAATGCTCAAGCCTGGATCTCAGGCTTGAAGCATTCATTCGGCGATCGGACTGCAGGAAGGAAGGTAAGAGACCTTCCTCCTGTGCTACAGCTGTTCGGGATGCCGCGATTATACCGCGGCGATCCCGAACAGCTCCCTGAGCTAGCCGGGCACTTTTACTTTCGTTTTTAGCCGCGCGGCTCAGCTTTGAGCGCGCGGCTAAAGGGTTAATAGCGCGCGGCACAGCGATCAGTGCCGCGCGCTATTAGAGGCGGGTCCCGGCTTCACTATGACGCCGGGCCCGCCGCGATATGATGCGGGGTCACCGTGTGACCCCGCGTTATATCGCAGGACCGGGACCCATGACGTATGCATACGTCATGGGTCCTTAAGAGGTTAAATGGTATATCTATCCCCAATCTCTTTTTAAGTTATTGATATATCCTTTCCCTATATTTCTGAATTTTTCTGCACGCCAAAATAATATGGGTGTAATCTGCCTCATTTAGCTGGCATCTTGGGCATTCTGCGTCAAGCCTATACCCAAATCTCACCAAGTCAACCGGAGCCAGGTGAGGTTTCCACAAAATGTTCCACTGGATAAATCTGTGACCCCTATTAATTGAAACCCTATTAACATTCTTAAACACAGGACCCCAAAAATTTTCATTTTTACGCTGAAATTGATTTATCCACCTCCCTTCTACTCTATGTAAATTCTCTTTGTTTATTTCCACCAATATTTTTTGGTATATTTGGGTCATATCTTTTTTATTATAGAACCCATTCACCAAAAATTCAATAATATTATGTGAATCAACCTGAAGTGTTGTATCTACAGTGCATTTATACATGTGATATACAGTGCATAGTGAAAGTATTCGGCCCCCTTGAACTTTTCGACCTTTTGCCACATTTCAGGCTTCAAACATTAAGATATAAAACTGTAATTTTTTGTGAAGAATCAACTACAAGTGGGACACAAGCATGAAGTGGAACAAAATTTATTGGATATTTCAAACTTTTTAAACAAATAAAAAACTGAAACATTGGGCGTGCAAAATTATTCAGCCCCTTTACTTTCAGTGCAGCAAACTCTCTCCAGAAGTTCAGTGAGGATCTCTGAATGATCCAATGTTGACCTAAATGACTAATGATGATAAATAGAATCCACCTGTGTGTAATCAAGTCTCCGTATAAATGCACCTGCACTGTGATAGTCTCAGAGGTCTGTTTAAAGTGCAGAGAGGCTGGTCCGAGATACTGTTGTGGAGAAGTTTAAAGCCGGATTTGGATACAAAAAGATTTCCCAAGCTTTAAACATCCCAAGGAACACTGTGCAAGCGATAATATTGAAATAGAAGGAGTATCAGACCATTGCAAATTTACTTTCAGCTCATACAAGGAGAAGACTGACCAGAGATGCAGCCAAGTGGCCCATGATCACTCTGGATGAACTGCAGAGATCTACAGCTGAGGTGGGAGACTCTGTCCATAGGACAACAATCAGTCGTATACTGCACAAATCTGCCCTTTATGGAAGAGTGGCTAGAAGAAAGCCATTTCTTAAAGATATCCATGAAAAGTGTTGTTTAAAGTTTGCCACAAGCCACCTGGGAGACACCAAACATGTAAAAGAAGGTGCTCTGGTCAGATGAAACCAAAATCCAACTTTTTGGCAACAATGCAAAACGTTATGTTTAGCGTAAAAGCAACACAGCTCATCACCCTGAACACACCATCCCCACTGTCACACATGGTGGTGGCAGCCTCATGGTTTGGGCTTTTCTTCAGCAGGGACAGGGAAGATGGTTAAAATTGATGGGAAGATTGATGGAGCCAAATACAGGACCATTCTGGAAGAAAACCTGACGGAGTCTGCAAAAGACCTGAGACTGGGACGGAGATTTTTCTTCCAACAAGACAATGATCCAAAACATAAAGCAAAATCTACAAAGGAATGGTTCACAAATAAGCATATCCAGGTGTTAGAATGGCCAAGTCAAAGTCCAGACCTGAATCCAATGGAGAATCTGTGGAAAGAACTGAAAACTGTTGTTCACAAACGCTCTCCATCCAACCTCACTGAGCTCCAGCTGTTCACAAACGCTCTCCATCCAACCTCACTGAGCTCCAGCTGTTCACAAACGCTCTCCATCCAACCTCACTGAGCTCCAGCTGTTCTCAAACGCTCTCCATCCAACCTCACTGAGCTCCAGCTGTTTTGCAAGGAGGAATGGGCAAAAATTTCAGTCTCTTGATGTGAAAAACTGATAGAGACATACCCCAAGTGACTTACATGTGTAATCGCAGCAAAAGGTGGCGCTACAAAGTATTAACTTAAGGGGCTGAATAATTTTGCACGCCCAATTTTTCAGCTATTTATTTGTTAAAGTTTGAAATATCCAATAAATTTCGTTCCACTTCATGATTGTGTCCCAATTGTTGATTCTTCACAAAAAATGTAAGTTTTATATCTTTATGTTTGAAGCCTGAAATGTGGCAAAAGGTCGAAAAGTTCAAGGGGGCCGAATACTTTCACTATGCACTGTATTTGATAATATCTGAATCTATAGGATTCACCGATATTACATCTTACTTTTAATTCTACAAAAGTGCACGTTTTCCCTTTCACAAAAAAGTGTTCAATTAATCTTACCCCGACCTTAATCCAAGAACCACTATCTTGAAATTCATTAAATTCCTTCAACCTAGGGTTAAACCACACCGGTGTAAACCTAAGATTATTTTTTATATGACAAATTCTTTTAAAATTAACCCATATTTTCCTAAATAATTAGCATTGCGTGATAGTAACAAATCATCGTTACACCACAATAATATTCATATTGCCGCAATACAGAAATACAAACACTAAATAATAAACTCTAGAAATAGATAGGAAAAGTAACAGATAAACCTGACGTCTAGCATAAACCGTAAAAATCAATTATCTAATTAAAAGGTTCTAAAAGTAATCTAAGGAGAACAAGTCTCCAAGGAATTACTTAAGAAATGTTGCCAATGGGGGGCGTGGCTTGGCGCTTGCCGGAGATGGCCGCTTGATCAGAGCGCTACGCGCACTGCTAGCGACTTACACCCCTCACAGTTCCTGCAAATTCAGCGAAAGTCTTACCCACTGACTCGCCATGTCATATAGGACCCGCAGGAGGCAAAACCGGGCTGACCGACTTCTACATTCAGGCTGATTTGAGCGGATCTCAAGATGGCGCCGGTGCGCGTTCTCCGGCGGGGCCAGGCTCTCCAGCGTCCCAGCACTGTGTGTACAGCACATCGGAGAGGCGGCAGAGGAGTGCTTCCGTGCCACCTTCACCTCCAGTGCCTGGCTTGGTCCCTGCTGCCCTGGATCCGAACTTTCCCGACAGTGCGAAGCGGCACTTGGGTGGAGGAACGTCCTTCCCGGCTACACTACCCTCCGGGAGCCCGGCGAAACAGAGACAGCACCTGCAGGGAGAAGAAGATCTCCCCCCTGACACTGAGGTGAGCGACTCCTTATATGCAGTGGTGGACTGCCTGGCTAACCAGACCTCCTCTGATGCTCCGGTGACAGAGTTAACACTTAAGAATATGCTGGTGGCCCTGCATCATTCCATTCATTGTGATGTACACTTGTTGAACCCAGTGAAACGGGACCTGGCTGAAGTGCAGTCTAGGATATTGCACGTTGAGACAAAGATGGGGGAACTGGTGCCCTCTCATAATGAACTGGTGGATGCTCATTACAAGCTAGAAGATGAAGTATCCTCTATTAAAGCAAAGATTGCCGACCTCGAAGACCGGTCACGCCGAAATAATGTTAAATTCTGAGGTATTCCTGGGACTGTACCACCTTCTGCGCTCAAACAGTATTTGCTGGACTTTATTCAATTGGTCCACATTGTACCCCTATTGATCTGACCATAGACAGGGCTCACAGGGTCCCTAGACCGAAGCACTTATCCGAGGATGTACCGCGTGATGTCTTGGCAAGGATTCACTATTTTCACGTTAAAGAAGAACTAATGGCGGCTGCTCGAAAATCTCCGCCCTTGCCTGACAAATTTCGCAATGTTCTGCTGTTCACCGACCAGTCTGCTACGACTCTTCAACAGAGGCACCTTGTTGCTCCTATCACCACAGTGTTGCGTGAGGAAAACATCATGTACAAGTGGGGGTTCCCGGTACGCCTCCTTGTTCAAAGGGACAATACTATGCATGTTATCCGTAATTTGGAAGAGGGCTCCAGATTGCTGTTGAAGTGGAATTTACCCCCTCCTAAGGACCCTGCCTTTCTGGGCTCCCACACATGTTCCTCAGGACTGGAAAGTAGTGGGATCTGCTACTTGAGGGCTCGGCGGGTTCAGTGCCGACCTGATTGAGTGTCCTCTTCGGTGCAAGTGAACTGTGCTCCTACCCTTTTTGGTACCATCTGCTCAATGTGGCAGGTTTTCCAAACTTTGGACTTGCTGTTTCATTCCATGTTGTTTTTGTTATGTCTTTTCTCACCTTGTTCCTTTTCAGGTAGACCATCATCTCCTTATCCTTTAGTATTTGAGAATCCCTCACCTGCTAATGTCGGGTATGCTTCATATGCTGATGCATTTTATATTCTGATATCATGGTTTTGATGTTTATTTCCATTAATGTGAATGGGCTTAATTGGGATTCATTGTGGAGGGAGGCTAAGAAGTTGAGGTGCGATATACTCTGTGCCCAAGAGACGCATTTATTAGTGAGTGATGCCCGCAGACTCACAAACCGGTTCTTCCCCCATATATTTCAAGCTCATGCCCCTAAGAAAGTATGTGGTGTTATGGTGGCTCTTAAAAATACTGTAGCTTTTCAATTAGTGGACTCCTATGCTGACCCGAAGGGTCGTTTTCTCATTGTGGTGGCTTATCTCAACAACATTCTCTACACCATAGTCACATTATATGCCCCTAACCACGGCCAAATTAGTTTCATCCGTAAAGTGTTGCGCAGGGTGGAGAAGATGGGGAAGGGGAGAGTGGTGATTTGTGGGGATTTTAATGCGGTGGCTGACAAGGAGTGGGACTGCACCGGGATCACATGTACACTCGTCTGACCTTAGAGAGGTTATCTCTTCATCCTCTTTCTATGATATATGAAGGGCTATGCATCCCTCAGTGAGGGACTACTCCCACCTCTCCTCTGCCCACAATCGTTACGCCAGATTAGATATGTTCTTAGTCGACAAAGCAGTTTTACTAGATACAGCCATAGAACTTAATACATGGTCAGACCACTCGCCCATCACTATGTCGATTAAGGAACAGGGCCGCCTCCCTCTCACATACCTATGGCGCACAAATTTATTCTTGCTTAACCATGCTACACATAACAATACACTATTGAGAGATTTGAGTTTTTCCACATTCATGCTAATGACCCCTCTTGCATTCATACAATCTGGAATGCCCACAAGGCCTTCATTAGGGGGTCCTTTATTAAACTTGGAGCCAGAGTTAAGAGGGAACAGGAAAAAGCTATGACCTCCTGGCTTTCTGAAATGACCTCCTTGCTTTCTGAGATCAAGCAGGCAGAACTTACTAACCAACAGACACCTTCCCCTGTTACTATAGATAAGCTGAAGGCTCTGAGAACCTCTCTACAGGAACTCTTATTCATAGATTATGAGAAGAGGGCAAGGAAACTCAGGGCTTCGTATGACATGAACTCGGATAAGGCGGGGAGGCTATTGGCCTCTAGGCTCAAGGCCAAACATTGTAAATCCTTGTCCATCCCATATTTGTGGGATCCGGCACACCGAGGGAAATTGACTGACCCCAGAGCAATAGCTAACAGATTTAAAGAAATTTTGACATGAAACAGGTTTCTCAAATTTTGAACTGGGAACTTTTTTTGCACCGATGGTTTGAACTAAAGTCTCTATATTCATAATGAGATGGGGGCGGGGACAACACTGACGCGTTACATTCCCTATACACAACGTCAGGGACAATATTACATTTATTATAAGTCCAGTGTGCGGAGATGAATATAAGAATAATAAATAATAAGAAAGAAAACTTCTTAAAAATTAATAACAAGTTTGGAGATGAAGCATATATTGTATAAATATATATAAGTATGTATTACTGTCAACTATCCTATGTACTTGGTTAATATATAGATGTGCGAGTTCTTTTATGTTTAATAAGATGTGATTGCTGAGTAAAACATTTCCCACACTTAGAACATGAAAATGGCTTCTTCCCTGTGGGAGTTCTTTGATGTTTAACAAGATTTGATTTCCCAGTAGAACATTTACCACATTCTGCACATTAAAATGGCTTCTCCCCTGTGTGAGTTCTTTGATGTTGAACAAGATTTGATTTCCCAGTATAACATTTCCCACATTCGGAACATGAAAATGGCTTCTCCCCTGTGTGAGTTCTTTGATGTACAGCAAGAATTGATTTCAGGATAAAACATTTCCCACATTCTGAGCATGAAAATGGCTTCTCCCCTGTGTGAGTTCTTTGATGTCCGATAAGACTTAATTTCCGAGTAAAACATTTCCCACATTGTAAACATGAAAATGGCTTCTCTTCTGTGTGAATTATTTGATGTTTAACAAGATTTGCTTGCTGAGTAAAACATTTCCCACATTCTGAACATGAAAATGGCTTCTCTCCTGTGTGAATTCTTTGATGTTTAACAAGATTTGATTGCTGAGTAAAACATTTACCACATTCTGAACATGAAAATGGCTTCTCTCCTGTGTGAGTTCTTTGATGTTGAACAATAATTGATTTCAGAGCAAAACATTTCCCACATTCTGAACATGAAAATGGCTTCTCTCCTGTGTGAGCTATTTGATGTTGAATAAGATTTGATTTCGTATTAAAACATTTCTCACATTCTGAACATGAAAATGGCTTCTCCTCTGTGTGAGTTCTTTTATGTTGAACAAGATGTGATTTAGAAGTAAAAGATTTTTCACATTCTGAACATGAAAATGGCTTCTTTCCTCTTTGAGCTCTTTTATCTTTAACACCTCTTCTGTGACCTTTATTTTGCTGAACATCCTGTGATGACTGAGAATACAGGACCTGTATATAAGGATGAGATGACAGATCTTGGCTGTGAAGGGCTGAGGGTGTATCTGGGATAATGGAATGTTCTTCATATGTATCTTGTGTGATATCATCATCTGCTTTATAATCTGAAGATATAAGATTCTCCTCTGATCTCCTGCTACAAGAATCTGCAGAGAATAACAGATTTTATTATCAGTATTAACCCTTTAACAACACAGGACATTTAAGCTTTTGTGTTTTCATTTTTTCCTCATAGCAATAACATTTTATTTTTCCATTTACACTGGGTTTAACCCCTTAGCGACCACGGATGCATATTTACCGTATATACTCGAGTATAAGCCGACCCGAGTATAAGCCGAGACCCCTAATTTCAACCCAAAATCCCAGGAAAAGTTATTGACTCGAGTATAAGCCTAGGGTGGGAAATACCTCATCCCCCCTGTCATCATCCAGACCCGTCATTAACATCCTCATCATCATCCCCTTGTCATCATCCCACACATCCCCCCTTCATCATCCCCTTATCATCCCACACATCCCCCCTTCATCATCCCCTTGTCATCATCCCACACATCCCCCCTTCATCATCCCCTTATCATCCCGCACATCCCCCCTTCATCATCCCCTTATCATCCCACACATCCTCCCTTCATCATCCCCTTATCATCCCACACATCCCCCCTTCATCATCCCCTTATCATCCCGCACATCCCCCCTTCATCATCCCCTTATCATCCCACACATCCCCCCTTCATCATCCCCTTGTAATCATCCCACACTCCCCCCTTCATCATCCCCACCCCCCTTCATCATCCCCACACCCCCCCTTCATCATCCTCTTCTCATCATTCGCCCTCAGTGGTCTTCAACCTGCGGACCTCCAGAGGTTTCAAAACTACAACTCCCAGCAAGCCCGGGCAGCCATCGGCTGTCCGGGCTTGCTGGGAGTTGTAGTTTTGAAACCTCCGGAGGTCCGCAGGTTGAAGACCACTGCGGCCTTCAACATCATCCAGCCCCCTCTCACCCCCCTTTAGTTCTGAGTACTCACCTCCGCTCGGCGCTGGTCCGGTCCTGCAGGGCTGTCCGGTGAGGAGGTGGTCCGGTGAGGAGGTGGTCCGGGCTGCTATCTTCACCGGGGGCGCCTCTTCTCCGCGCTTCCGGCCCGGAATAGAGGCGTTGCCTTGACAATGACGCAGAAGAACGTTGGCAATGAACGCACCTCTGCGTCGTTGTCACGGCAACGTGACTATTCTGAGGCCGGGCCCGAAGCGCTTAGAAGAGGCCTCCCCGGTGAAGATAGCAGCCCGGAACCACTATCCCACCGGACCACCTCCTCTCCGGACAGTCCTGCAGGACCGGACCAGCGCCGAGCGGAGGTGAGTATTCAGAACTAAAGGGGGTGAGAGGGGGCTGGATGATGTTGAAGGCCGCAGTGGTCTTCAACCTGCGGACCTCCGGAGGTTTCAAAACTACAACTCCCAGCAAGCCCGGACAGCCGATGGCTGCCCGGGCTTGCTGGGAGTTGTAGTTTTGAAACCTCTGGAGGTCCGCAGGTTGAAGACCACTGCGGGTGGGGGAGTTCACTCGAGTATAAGCCGAGGGGGGTGTTTTCAGCACGAAAAATTGTGCTGAAAAACTCGGCTTATACTCGAGTATATACGGTACGTCCGTGGCCGGCTCCCAATCTGTGAAGCGCGCTCACAAGCTGAGCGCGCTTCATAACTGCTGGGACCTGGTTGCTATCAGCACCAGGACGCGCGGCTAATACCGGATATCACTGATCGGGCTGATGTGCGGTATTAACCCTTTAGTTAGTTGATCGCGGCATCTAAAATGGGAGAAATCCATACCGGCTAGCTTAGCGGAGCTGTTCGGGACCGCCGCGGTGAAATGGTGGCGTACCTAACAGCTGAGAGGACAGTGGGAGGTGTCTTACCTTCTTCCCGGCTGTCCGATCGGCGTATGATTGCTCCAAGCCTGAAATCCAGGCTTGAGCAATCAAGCGCAGAAAACAATGATCAATGAATTCCTATGGCAATGCATTGAACAGTGTATGCAATCTTATAGCCCCTAGAGGGGGCTATAAAACTGCATAAAAAAAGTAAAAAAATAATAATAATAAAGTTAATAGATTTAACCCCTTCCCTAATAGAAATTTTAATTACCACCCCCCTCCTTTTACCATTAAAAAAAATATATATACTGTTTTAATAAAAAACATAAGTGGCATCACCGCGTGCGTAAATGTCCGAACTATAAAAATATATTGTTAATTAACCTGCACGGTCAATGGCGTACACGTAAAAAAAAAAAATCCAAAGCCAAAATAGCGTATTTTTGGTCACGTTTTATACCATAAAAAAATTAATAAAAATCTAAAAGTCTGATCAAAATAAATATGATACCGATAAAAACTTCAGATCACGGCACAAAAAATGATCTTTCAAACCGCACCGTACGCGGAAAAATAAAAAAGTTATAGGGGTCAGAAGATGAGAATTTTAAACGTATACATTTTCCTGCATGTAGTTATGATTTTTTCCAGAAGTGCGACAAAATCACCTATATAAGCAGGGGATCATTATAATCGTATGAACCTACAGAATAATGATAAGGGGTCATTTTTACCAAAAAATTTACTGTGTAGAAACTGAAGCCCCCATAATCTACAATTTTGTTCAATTTTGTTGTACAATGATATTTTTTCCTGTTTCGCTGTAGATTTTTGGGTAAAATGACGTCATTACAAAGTAGAATTGGTGGCTAAAAAAAATAAATAAGCCCTCATATGGATTGTTAGGTGCAAAATTGAAAGGGCTATGATTTTTAAAATGTAAGGATGAAAAACGAAAGTGCCAAAACGGAAAAATGCTTGGTCCTTAAGGGGTTAAGAGCTTGTTTTTTTTGGCACCAATCATACCAATCTAGCGCAATTTGTTAGTGTTCTTAGTGCCAAGAAGAAAGGAGACACCTAATAAAATGGGGAGAAGAAGAAGAGAGCCCACCTAGCCTGTCCTAGAGATAAACATTTGGCCGCAGGGAGGTAAATGAAGTGTTTGTGATCCATAAGAATTAGAATAGGTCCGGTAGTACCCACAGACAAGTGCGGCCACTCCTTGAGGGACAAATGATGGCCACTGAGGAAAGTTTCTTGGTAAGAAAGCTATAAGGATAAAATGGTCTCTCTGGGGTAGGAAGGTGAGACACCTATTCTGTCTCAGACGCATCGTATGAACGGGAAAGCTGGGTTGTGGTGACCCAGGATGGGAGCTGTGGTGACGGCAGCTTTCAGGGTGGAAAACGTTTGTGACCTTCGTGGAATTCACATTTCTCCAGTTTATAATACAGAACAATCTCTCGCAACGTAGCAATGCAGCTAAAGATTACAGCGCCGGAACTCTGCATATACTACACGGATGTGAGTAAGTGACCCCTCTTTGTAAAGCTGTTTACCCCACTATAACCCCGTATATTGGCTTTAGTGTGGAGAAAAAGGGGTCAAATTCTCTATAAGTTACTTTGGATAAGACTGTAATGTGATTGAGGCCCCTGCGATTGATACAGGGCCCCAACTCCCCAATCCCAGGGGCCTCAACTCACCAATCCCAGGGGCCTCAACTCACCAATCCCAGGGGCCCCAACTCACCAATCCCAGGGGCCTCAACTCACCAATCCCAGGGGCCTCAACTCACCAATCCCAGGGGCCTCAACTCACCAATCCCAGGGGCCTCAACTCACCAATCCCAGGGGCCCCAACTCACCAATCCCAGGGGCCTCAACTAACCAATCCCAGGGGCCTCAATTTACCAATCCCAGGGGCCTCAACTCACCAATCCCAGGGGCCCCAACTCACCAATCCCAGGGGCCTCAACTCCCCAATCCCAGGGGCCTCAACTCACCAATCCCAGGGGCCTCAACTCACCAATCCCAGGGGCCTCAACTCACCAATCCCAGGGGCCTCAACTCACCAATCCCAGGGGCCTCAATTAGATTTTGGATGAACCCCTGGGACAGTCCATCTGTAACATACTCCTCTATGGGTTGGTTCTCTGCCACAAACAGAGGGTAGACTCGGCCCTTTGGGGGTACAGCACCTGGTTGAGGCTCAATGGTACAATCATGGGGTCTGTGGGGAGGTAGTGCCCCCCCGCCTACATCTTATCAAACACATTGTGGTACTCCTGGTATACTTTAGGAAGAGAAGATCTTTGTCGTGTACAATTATACGACAGACCGAGGAGATACAAACCAAACAAACTGATCTATATATACAGGTAGAAGCCAACTGAGGGGACCAAGACAAACCACAGCTGTGACCCAGTCCAAACGGGGATTATGTCTCTGGAAACAAAGAGAACCCAGCACAACAGGATAATGCCGAGAGATAATCACCTGGAACTAGAGGGTCTCCTGGTAAAGAGCCCCCAACACCACAGACAAGGGAACTGTCTCATGGATAAGGTGAGGGGGCTGTAAGGGTCTTCTATAAATCACTTCCATGGCCAGAGGACCCAAAGCTGGAGTGGAATAGAGTTTTTGGCTACAAACACATCATCAAAATACCCATCAGCACTGGAGACCACGGGGACCTGCGTGACCACAGAGGAAATATACCACGATAGGATAATCCTAATCATAACTTTGTCTTTGTGGAACTCTGGGGATGAAGAAAGCCCACCCAATATCTGTCCCTAGCAGGACCCCAAGTGTTTCCTCACCAGGTTTGGCATGATCCGAGCAAAGGGACACAATAAAGACACATCCCCTCCCCCTACTATAATCCTTCTCCTCCATGGAAAGGGGGGTGGCCCTGAGCAGCATTGGTTTCACCCTTTCAGATGATCCAGGAGGCCACAATCTCATCTTGTATAATATCGGAGAGTCCAGAAGAGAACGTGTCCACCAGCGCTTCCTTATCCCAGCACACTTCTGCTGCTACAATACACAACTCTATTGAATTCTTGGCCACAGTTCTCGTCCCCTGTTACATGGACATGAGCTGCTCTGCCGCAGAGGGAGAACGGACAGGGAGATGAAATGTCTCTGTAGTCGTAGATAATACGTTTATCAGTCTCCAAAGAGGATTCACCCGGGATAGAGCGTTATCAGTAAGGAGGGAGATCAGGAATCCTACCTTACTTCTATCATTAGGACAGGACTGCGGGACCATTTCCAGATAAATGCCCACTTGGTTCAGGGAGCCT
The DNA here is from genome assembly GCF_029499605.1 of Hyla sarda. Classification (NCBI taxonomy): domain Eukaryota; kingdom Metazoa; phylum Chordata; class Amphibia; order Anura; family Hylidae; genus Hyla; species Hyla sarda. The sequence continues at coordinate 100,646 of NW_026607578.1, read as the reverse complement.
CTACATTCATTAGGATCACCCCCATAATGCTGGGGAAGCGGGGCAGATCCAGTAAACCCACAGGAGGCAATGGCTTCTATGGCAGCAGAAATAGTTGCCGGAGCGTAGGTGGCTGCCGGTTGAGGCACAGGAGGCTCTAGGGGAGACGTACGATTCTAAAGCGTCTGCATTACAAGTGCCAATTGCTCAATCCTCTGATCCTGCAGATCCATTATAGTGAAAAGGTTTGGTGCTGGTGGATTGTCTGCATCATCCGGATTCATGGCCCTTGTGTAATGTCAGGAACCACAAAACCAGATGGAGATGATCAGAACAAATCACCTTTATTATATTCTCAACCGTCTCACATTCTCATCATTTATAGTTTATATTCTGACTGAATAAAGGAATATACAGCAGAAAAGACTGACAGGACACGGGGCTTAAAGGGGTACTCCGGTGGAACACCATTTATTTTAAATCACCTGGTCCCCAAAAGTTTAACAGGTTTCTTAATTACTTTTATTTAAAAATCTTAATTCTTCCAGAACTTATCAGCTGCTGTATGCTTCACAGGAAGATGTGTAGTTGTTTTCTGTCTGACCACAGTGCTCTCTGCTGACACCTCTGTCCATGTCAGGAACTGTCCAGAGTAGGAGAAAATCCTCATAGCGAACCTCTCCTGCTCTGGACAGTTCCTGACACGGACATGGGAGAATAAGAGCTGATAAGTACTGGAGGGCTAAAGATTTTTAAATAGTAATATACAATTCTGAATAACTTTCTAGCACCAGTTGATTAAAAAAAATAGTTTTCCATCAGAGTACCACTTAAAAAAATTCCATAAAAAATTATTACAGTCGGTGACTGAGCAGAATCTGTGACTGATCTCTGCATTTAGTGGTTACTACTCACCTGGGCGGTTACCTGTAGGAATGTCCTCCTTATACTGCTCATCACTGCTCACATCTGTCTCTTCTTCTTCCTTTATGTCTGTAGCATTAATATGGATCAAATCTTTCTCTGTAGGAATGTCCTCCTTATACTGCTCATCACCGCTCACATCTGTCTCTTCTTCTTCCTTTATGTCTGTAGCATTAATATGGATCAAATCTTTCTCTGTAGGAATGTCCTCCTTATACTGCTCATCACCGCTCACATCTGTCTCTTCTTCTTCCTTTATGTCTGTAGCATTAACATTGTTCAGATCTTTCCCTGTAGGAATGTCCTCATTATAATGCTCATCACCGCTTACATCTGTCTCTTCTTCTTCCTTCATATCTCTAGCATTAATATTGTTCAGATCTTTTCCTGTTGGAATGTCCTCCTTATACTGCTCATCACTGCTCACATCTGTCTCTTCTTCCTTCATATCTGTAGCATTAATATTGCTCAAATCTTTTCCTGTTGGAATGTCCTCCTTATACTGCTCATCACTGCTCACATCTGTCTCTTCTTCTTCCTTTATGTCTGTAGCATTAATATAGATAAGATCTTTCTCTGTAGGATTGTCCTCCTTATACTGCTCATCACTGCTCACATCTGTCTCTTCTTCTTCCTTCATCTCTGTAGCATTAATATTGTTCAGATCTTTCCCTGTAGGAATGTCCTCCTTATACTGTTCATCACCGCTCACATCTGTGTCTGGAGCATTAATATTGTTCGGATCTTCACCCTGATTCATAAGATGTGGAAGAAACATAGTAAAAGTCATCAGACAGTAGGAGAAGTCACGTGGGATGTTATAGATGAGCAGGAGATGAGGAGTGATGGAGGGTGAGGGGACTGACCACAAGAGCTTCACAGCCCTTCTACAGATCATAGGGAATATCTCCATCTACCTGATCATCCTGTGGAAGAAGAGGACGGGGACACCTCTCTGGTGCTGTTCTCTTACTGGATCTGACTGTAGGGAACACATACAGAGACTGAATTCATTCTTTACATACAAATAATGAGAGGACGTGTGTATATAGTCATGTCTATTACCTGGTGATGTGAGGGGCTGCTGATCCTCCATCATGACCTGATCCTTGTACTGATCCTTGTGTCCTTCTACATACTCCCACTCCTCCATGGAGAAATAGACCGCCACGTCCTGACACCTTATAGGAACCTGACACATAATGATACAGTCATCACCCCGACCCCTCCAGTGGTGTTACTGTATAATGTCCCAGCAGTGTCACCTCTCCAGTCATCACCAGACCCCTCCATTACTGTATAATGTCCCAGCATTCCAAGCAGTGTCACCTCTCCAGTCATCACCAGACCCCTCCATTACTGTATAATGTCCCATCAGGGTCACCTCTCCAGTCATCACCAGACCCCTCCATTACTGTATAATGTCCCAGCAGTGTCACCTCTCCAGTCATCACCAGACCCCTCCATTACTGTATAATGTCCCAGCAGTGTCACCTCTCCAGTCATCACCAGACCCCTCCATTACTGTATACTGTCCCAGCAGTGTCACCTCTTCAGTCATCACCAGACCCCTCCACTACTGTATAATGTCCCAGCAGTGTCACCTCTCCAGTCATCACCAGACCCCTCCATTACTGTATAATGTCCCAGCAGTGTCACCTCTCCAGTCATCACCAGACCCCTCCATTACTGTATAATGTCCCAGCAGTGTCACCTCTCCAGTCATCACCAGACCCCTCCATTACTGTATAATGTCCCAGCAGTGTCACCTCTCCAGTCAGCAGCTCCATCATCTTGTTGATGAGTTCTCGGATCTTCTGTTCATCCATTTCCTCATGTATCAGGGAGTGAGGTGGGGGCCCCGGGATTGGGCTCAGGGTTCTTCCCCATCCTTCACACATAGGGGCCCGACAGCGCCCACTAGAGGACTTCTTCACTACTGTGTAATCCTGTGTATGGAGAGACATATTAATATCACTACATACATTCCCAGAATCCCTCACCTCTCCAGTCATATCCATCTGTTATTACATAGATAAGAATGAGGTCATGTGACATCACTCCCAGAATCCCTCACCTCTCCAGTCATATCCATCTGTTATTCCATAGATAAGAATGAGGTCATGTGACATCACTCCCAGAATCCCTCACCTCTCCAGTCATATCCATCTGTTATTACATAGATAAGAATGGGGTCATGTGACATCATTCCCAGAATCCCTCACCTCTCCAGTCATATCCATCTGTTATTCCATAGATAAGAATGAGGTCATGTGACATCACTCCCAGAATCCCTCACCTCTCCAGTCATATCCATCTGTTATTACATAGATAAGAATGAGGTCATGTGACATCACACATCATTCCCAGAATCCCTCACCTCTCCAGTCATATCCATCTGTTATTCCATAGATAAGAATGAGGTCATGTGACATCACTCCCAGAATCCCTCACCTCTCCAGTCATATCCATCTGTTATTCCATAGATAAGAATGAGGTCATGTGACATCACTCCCAGAATCCCTTAACTCTCCAGTCATATCCATCTGTTATTACACAGATAAGAATGAGGTCATGTGACATCACTCCCAGAATCCCTCACCTCTCCAGTCATATCCATCTGTTATTACATAGATAAGAATGAGGTCATGTGACATCACTTCCAGAATCCCTCACCTCTCCAGTCATATCCATCTGTTATTCCATAGTTAAGAATGAGGTCATGTGACATCACTCCCAGAATCCCTCACCTCTCCAGTCATATCCATCTGTTATTCCATAGATAAGAATGAGGTCATGTGACATCACTCCCAAAATCCCTCACCTCTCCAGTCATATCCATCTGTTATTACACAGATAAGAATGAGGTCATGTGACATCACTCCCAGAATCCCTCACCTCTCCAGTCATATCCATCTGTTATTGCACAGATAAGAATGAGGTCATGTGACATCACTCCCAGAATCCCTCACCTCTCCAGTCATATCCATCTGTTATTACACAGATAAGAATGAGGTCATGTGACATCACTCCCAGAATCCCTCACCTCTCCAGTCATATCCATCTGTTATTACACAGATAAGAATGAGGTCATGTGACATCACTCCCAGAATCCCTCACCTCTCCAGTCATATCAGGGGTGTGGAAATTTAAAAATAACTACTTGTCCAAGGGACTAAAGCGGAACACAATCTACTTGTCCCTCAAGAAAATCCACTTGTCCTGGTAGATAAAATAATTTCAACCAAAATAGTCCGATCCCCCCCCCCACTAGACCACCAGGGATGGATAGAAGATCCTTTAGACACTGCTGACAGCGCTGATCTAATGGTTTAGTAGGTGATCGCAGTATGTCAGGCTATTAGCGGAGGGAGAGCTGTAGATCCTCTTATACCCGAGCCCAGAAAAGTCTAGATGTAACTTTTTGATCACCTTATAAAAAATTTCTCATATGAAGTGACCAAAAATGAACAATTCTGGACTATTTTTTACATTTACACCGTTCACCGTTCGGTTTAATTAACATTATATTTTAATAGTCTGGACATTTCCACATGTAGCGATACCACTGATGTTTATTTTTGTACATTATTTTTATTTAAAGAAAATTGGAAACGTTTATTAGGAAAGGGGCTTATTCACATGTATACGCACTTTTTACAATATTTTAATCACTATTTTTCAGTCTCAATAGGGACTTATGTGTTACTGGGGGGGGGGGGGGGTTCTGCTTCTCCAGTTTATGTGCTGCATTTTGTGTCAGAAAATGCTGGAAGTTGCATTTAGTTACAAGATAACTACAACTCCCAGCATGCCCTGATGCAGCCTATGGTTCTGTGGGGGTTTCAGCATGTTGTACTGTATAGTATTACAGTTATGGTTATTGTGTAACATGCTGGGAGTTGTAGTTTTGGTTTGTGTCAGCTGCAGAGCCATAGGATGTGTCAAGGAATACTGGGAATTACAGTTAGTAACTACAACACCCAGCATGCCCTGATGCAGCCTGACTCTGCAGCTGACCCGAACCAAAACTACAACTCCCAGCATGTTGCACTTTATAGTTCTACAGTTTAGGTTATGGTCCAACATGCTGGGAGTTGTAGTTTTGGTTCGGGCGTGTTTGTCTGCATCCGTGGGGCTCTTGGTTGGCGGGTGAGTATGAAGGGGAGGATTCTGGGGGTGCAATTTAGTGCGGGGGCCACTAAAAATAAATAAAATTAGATGCACAACTGCCCTAATGCCCGTCTGCTCCTATACAAAACATTCATGCATACACATCATACATGCACCAGCCACTGCCCCCATATACATATACACACACCCCCGCCACTGCCCCCCCAACATCATACATTACATACACACATACACTCACACCATACATATGCACACATCATACATAGGCCTGCTGCCCCCCCACATATCATACATTACGTACACACACACCCCCGCCCCTGCCCCCCCACATCATACATTACATACACACATACACTCACACCATACATATACACCATACATATGCACACATCATACATAGGCCTGCTGCTGCTGCCCCCCCACATATCATATATTACATACACACACACCCCCGCCCCCCCACATCATACATTACATACACACATACACTCACACCATACATATACACCATACATATGCACACATCATACATAGGCCTGCTGCTGCTGCCCCCCCACATATCATATATTACATACACACACACCCCCGCCCCCCCCACATCATACATTACATACACACATACACTCACACCATACATATACACCATACATATGCACACATCATACATAGGCCTGCTGCTGCTGCCCCCCCCCCCCACATATCATACATTACATACACACACACCCCCGCCCCTGCCCCCCCACATCATACATTACATACACACACACCATACATATACACCATACATATGCACACATCATACATACACCTGCCGCTGCCCACCCCACATCATACATCACATACACACATCACACATTACATACACATCACACATAGAGAGACTTCATACACACATCACACATACACTCACACCATAAATATACACCATACATATGCACACATCATATATACACCTGCCGCTGTCCACCCCACATCATACATCACATACATACACATCACACTTAGACATTATACACACATCATACATTACATACACAGCACACATAGACATCATACACACATACACTCACACCATACATATCCACCAGTGTTTCCCAACCAGGGTGCCTCCAGCTGTTGCAAAACTACAACTCCTAGCATGCCCAGGGCATGCTGGGAGTTGTAGTTTTGCAACAGCTGGAGGCACCCTGGTGGGGAAACACTGATATACACCATACATATGCACACATCATACATACACCTGCCCCCCCCATCATCATACATACATACATACATACACACATCACACATACACTCACACCCTACATATACAACCACCCTTCCTGTCGCCTGTATTCTCGGTCTCCTCACCTGAGCCGCCATGAGTGGACATCAGAGCTGTAGTCCCGGATAGTGTAAGGTGAGATTTCCGCCCTCCCCCCGCTCTGTGCTTTCCCCGTACAAACAAGCAACCTCCCCGTGGTGGATTAGGTCCTGTCTAGACAGAGCAGGGGAGGGGGAGGGATAGAGCTGAGTGCGGGGGATGGAGCTGTGCACGGAGCTGTCTATATCCTCTCTCTCCCCCTGCTGTGTCTTCTGAGCTGCGTCCTCCATTCTCCGGGAGGGGAGATAAGTGGTCTCTGCAGTCAGCTGGGGGCCGCTGCCCCCTCCATACACTCTGAGGGTCGGTGTGAGGTGTAGACTTCCATCGGCTCCTGCGCCTCACACCGGCATTAAAGAAAAATAAGGGGGAAGTCTGTCTGTCCCTGCTTGCCCGATACAGGGCTAAATCTATGAACAATTCACCTGCCCGGCGCCCAAAACTACTTGTCCCGGGCGTCGGGCTATAGGATTTCCACATCCCTGCATATCCATCTGTTATTACATAGATAAGAATGAGGTCATGTGACATCACTCCCAGAATCCCTCACCTCTCCAGTCATATCCATCTGTTATTACATAGATAAGAATGAGGTCATGTGACATCACTCCCAGAATCCCTCACCTCTCCAGTCATATCCATCTGTTATTACACAGATAAGAATGAGGTCATGTGACATCATTCCCAGAATCCCTCACCTCTTCAGTCATATCCATCTGTTATTACACAGATAAGAATGAGGTCATGTGACATCACTTCCAGAATCCCTCACCTCTCCAGTCATATCCATCTGTTATTACATAGATAAGAATGAGGTCATGTGACATCACTCCCAGAATCCCTCACCTCTCCAGTCATATCCATCTGTTATTACATAGATAAGAATGAGGTCATGTGACATCACTCCCAGAATCCCTCACCTCTCCAGTCATATCCATCTGTTATTACACAGATAAGAATGAGGTCATGTGACATCATTCCCAGAATCCCTCACCTCTTCAGTCATATCCATCTGTTATTACACAGATAAGAATGAGGTCATGTGACATCACTTCCAGAATCCCTCACCTCTCCAGTCATATCCATCTGTTATTACATAGATAAGAATGAGGTCATGTGACATCACTCCCAGAATCCCTCACCTCTCCAGTCATATCCATCTGTTATTACATAGATAAGAATGAGGTCATGTGACATCACTCCCAGAATCCCTCACCTCTCCAGTCATATCCATCTGTTATTACACAGATAAGAATGAGGTCATGTGACATCACTCCCAGAATCCCTCACCTCTCCAGTAAGCCGGAAGAGTATCTGTAGGGTGAGGTTTATGATCCTGTCGGCCATCTTGTTCCTGTCTCTCTCCATGGTTGATGGGTCATCCAGGAGAATTCTCTTATATAGAAGATATCAGCAGAGGATCCAGGATTGGAGAAACCTGAAGGGACGAAGAGGAGACGATGTTAAACCGCACCAGATTCTATGGAGAAATAAAATCCATTTCCTGGAGATAATCTGGGGAAACATCTGAGGAGACATTATAGGAGTTTTCAGATTTCTCTATAAAACAAAATCCATTGTCCGAGGGCTGTAAAATAAGAGACTAGAGCGCACTCACCTCTCCCGTCCAGTGGTGGCGCTCTGGTCCTCCAGGTCTTCTGAGGTCGCTCTCCCTGCTCTGCTGAAGACGTTGTGAATCCATTTCTCCTAATCTCTGAGGCTGCGGTGTATTCAGAACGTCTTCATCAGAGCAGGGAGAAGAATAGAGGGATTCAATATGACATTGTCCAATGAAGAATAGTGAAATGTGTCCACTAGGGGGCACAATATACATCACAATTACATCAGGATTTTATGTGAATTATGATATGTCCCCCCGGAAGAACCTGCTATTACCTGCAGCAGAGGCCGAGCATCATATACCGTTACACACGCAGGGTCTGGGCCACCACCGGAGTCAGTGTTTCCCAAGCAGGGTGCCTCCAGCTGTTACAGCATTTGGCTGTCAGGGCATGCTGGGAGTTGTAGTGTTACAACAGCTGGAGGCACGCTGGTTTGGAAACACTGTCTTAAGTAATAATAGGGGCGCGGGAGAAACTTAAAAAACCTGATGCTTACATAGTCCTGTATGGAAGAAGTGGCTGATACCCGGAGAAAAGAGACTGATCAGGTGACAGGATGGGCAGGTAAGTGACCTGATACCTTCACCATCCAGACATCCCCTGGGGGGCAGTATAGGCAGGAAATCAGGAAACAACCGCTGGTCGGCACGGCGCTCCCTAGAGAAACAACCGCACAGCGCCATGTCTAAGCCACGCCCACCTACATTATTTTATTACAAAAATGGGATATAAACTTCTTAGGGGAGGGGCTTCTATTACAAACCATGAATAACGCTCTGCCATAGTGATTAGTGTTATCGGTGCTCGGCTTATACAGGCTGTGGAGGTGTCTGTATACTTAGAGCACCGAACTGAGCACAGAGCACGGTAAGGGGCCCTCCGGCCGTCATCTCAGCTGATCTAGACTCCGCCCCCCAACAACTGCATTTTACTAATATTAGATCCTGCAATCGACTTTGATCATGGAATCTAAAGGGTTAATGGTGATGAGCGTCATTAGTGGTGAGTCCTGGCTGCTTATAGCTCCTGAGCTCACCTCAAAGTCCCATATGGGGCACAGAATGTAAATATACACCGTGTCCTTAAGGGTTAATGATAAACATCCCCAATAATCCTGATCTGATGGTGACCGCACACACATACCTGTATCTGTAGAGGAGCCCTGTGCTTACAGGACCTGCGATGATGTCACTGTCATGTGATCAGTCACATGGAGGAGGAGGAGTCACATGATCAGGGGCTGCTGCTCTGAGAGATCTCCACACACAACACAACAGCAGTGACTGCCCCACCAGGACCTGCTCTGTATCTGCCACATGCTGGAGGTGTAGGACCTGTGATGATGTCATAATCATTTGACCAGTACATTTGGGGGTAAAGTTTAGCAGTATAGATGTGACTGCGGCTGAAGGACCTGCGGGAAGGATCATGTGACAGGAATGGGCGGAGCTCAACAGTGCAGGAGAGAAGAGAATGTAACATAGTAACATAGCAGATGAGCCTAGAGCTGCAGCCCCTGATCATGTGACTCCTCCTCCATGTGACTGATCACATGACGGTGACATCATCGCAGGTCCTGTAAGCACACGGCTCCTCTATAGATACAGGTATGTGTGTGCGGTCACCATCAGATCAGGATTATTGGGGATGTTTATTATTAACCCCTTAAGGACACAGTATATAATAACACTCTGCACCATCTATAGGACTTTGAGGTGAGCTCAGGAGCTATAAGCAGCCGGCACTCACCACTAGTGTTGGTCACCATCATTAACCCTTTAGATCTCACAATCAAAGCTCTGTGGAAGCTCTGTGCCGGCCAGCATTCCTTTACCTGATCTCCTGCCTATACTGCCCCCCAGGGGATGTCTGGATGGTGAAGGGCTGCAGGTCACCTCCCCGCCCATCCTGTCACCTGATCAGTCTTCTTCCTCCGGTATCGGACACTTCATTTGGAGGTTACGATCCTGAGCGGCCTCCAGATATTAATCTAAGATGGCCGCCACTGTGGTCCAGGTGGATCTCCCCACCTCCCTTTGTTACCAAAAACAATGGCCCTCATTTACTTAGAAAATCGGGTTGTAAGTCTATCTTGCTTTCTTACCCGACTGCATTTTTCCCCTGGTATTTATTATTATGTCGCATCCTGTTTGTCGCACGTGGGTTTTGTTGGTTTTGGTTTCCAACTCCTCTGAGTTGTCGGGAAAAAATCCACAACAATTCAACAAATTCGGGTTGGAAACCTTTATAAATACGTGGGAAAGCTCAGAATTGTCGGGTTACGCCCCTTTTTCGGGTTTGGGAGAATCCACATCGGGTCCGTCGGGAAAAAATGTCGCATCGTGTCGCAGACTGGCACACGATGTCTGCGACATGGCGCAGACAAAGATGCGCAAAAAAAACCCGACAAAAGAAGTCGGGTTTAGAATAGTAAATGAGGGCCAATGTGTTCTAGATGAAAAGGGTCCATAATGTGGGTTCCTGGAGGGACAACATCCACGTCAGGATTCAAACTCCCGACATAGTGTCGTACCAACCCTGGAAACCAGATTGGCTTTCTGCCTGGATTCTGGACAATTCAATAACATTCCAGGACAATAATTCCCAGTGTGACGCGGATCCATTAAACTATGATCCCACTAACGCTTTATGTGAATCCGAGTACGAAAAGCACAGAGAAGTGTCATGTGACCGCGTCAATAACTGAGGACAATGTGGTAAACGCTGTTATAATACAGGACAGATGTCAGCGCCGTTTACCCAATATGACCGTTATATCCAATGATCAAGTCCTGATGAAAGTCATCGCCCCCGACCGTCTCCCGTAACTCCAGGATTATCATCGTGCTCTGTATCCTGGTGAGACAGAGGACATTGAGGGGGAGTGGAGACGCCTTCCGAAACTGGGAAATAGTCATTAACCCTGACTTGGCATTTCTTCTAGATCATAAGCCCAGCCGTACGGCCCAAATGGTCATCCGTAATGATGATGTCATCGTGGTATGCTGCGCTCTACTTTTGAGGATTTCTGAAACAACTAATTGGTGCACAATTTATTGGTAAAGGAAATCGTCGACAGCGATTACCAAAATTGATTTTAATCTAAAATGTCCATTAATCCCTTCTCATCCCCCATGTGATCACCGTCCAACAGAGAAAGTGAGGTCCTGTTCCTGGAGCTCGGAGAAGACAACGGGCCGGATCCTGTGTAGAATGCAGGAAAGAGAAAGCGAAAGTTCCTGTTGCCAGGAAAAAATATAGTTAAAAAGCCAAAAACCTAACCCCCCCTCCCCCCCAAATAGACACGTCAGTAAGAACTAAACAGCATTGGATTCCTGTCTCCATATTCTACCCATCCCCCATGACTCTGCCCCAGACTATGATGGATCCCCGACTAGGTTTACAGCCTCCATGATTGTGACTATAATGTCTCCTCAGATGTTTCCCCAGATTATCTCCAGGAAATGGATTTTATTTCTCCATAGAATCTGGTGCGGTTTATCATCATCTCCTCTTCTTCCCTTCAGGTTTCTCCAATCCAGGATCCTCTGCTGATATCTTTTATATAAGAGAATTCTCCTGGATGACCCATCAACCATGGAGAGAGACAGGAACAAGATGGCCGACAGGATCATAAACCTTACCATACAGATACTCTTCCGGCTTACTGGAGAGGTGAGGGATTCTGGGAGTGATGTCACATGACCTCATTCTTATCTATGTAATAACAGATGGATATGACTGGAGAGGTGAGGGATTCTGGGAGTGATGTCACATGACCTCATTCTTATCTATGTAATAACAGATGGATATGACTGGAGAAGTGAGGGATTCTGGGAGTGATGTCACATGACCTCATTCTTATCTATGTAATAACAGATGGATATGACTGGAGAGGTGAGGGATTCTGGGAGTGATGTCACATGACCTCATTCTTATATATGTAATAACAGATGGATATGACTGGAGAGGTGAGGGATTCTGGGAATGTATGTAGTGATATTAATATGTCTCTCCATACACAGGATTACACAGTAGTGAAGAAGTCCTCTAGTGGGCGCTGTCGGGCCCCTGTGTGTGAAGGATGGGGAAGAACCCTGAGCCCAATCCCGGGGCCCCCACCTCACTCCCTGATACATGAGGAAATGGATGAACAGAAGATCCGAGAACTCATCAACAAGATGATGGAGCTACTGACTGGAGAGGTGACCCTGCTGGGACATTATACAGTAATGGAGGGGTCTGGTGATGACTGGAGAGGTGACACTGCTGGGACATTATACAGTAATGGAGGGGTCTGGTGATGACTGGAGAGGTGACACTGCTGGGACATTATACAGTAATGGAGGGGTCTGGTGATGACTGGAGAGGTGACACTGCTGGGACATTATACAGTAAAGGAGGGGTCTGGTGATGACTGGAGAGGTGACACTGCTGGGACATTATACAGTAATGGAGGGGTCTGGTGATGACTGGAGAGGTGACACTGCTGGGACATTATACAGTAATGGAGGGGTCTGGTGATGACTGGAGAGGTGACACTGCTGGGACATTATACAGTAATGGAGGGGTCTGGTGATGACTGGAGAGGTGACACTGCTGGGAATGCTGGGACATTATACAGTAATGGAGGGGTCTGGTGATGACTGGAGAGGTGACACTGCTGGGACATTATACAGTAATGGAGGGGTCTGGTGCTGACTGGAGAGGTGACCCTGCTGGGACATTATACAGTAATGGAGGGGTCTGGTGATGACTGGAGAGGTGACACTGCTGGGACATTATACAGTAATGCAGGGGTCTGGTGATGACTGGAGAGGTGACACTGCTGAGAATGCTGGGACATTATACAGTAATGGAGGGATCTGGTGATGACTGGAGAGGTGACACTGCTGGGACATTATACAGTAATGGAGGGGTCTGGTGATGACTGGAGAGGTGACACTGCTGGGACATTATACAGTAATGGAGGAGTCTGGTGATGACTGGAGAGGTGACACTGCTGGGACATTATACAGTAATGGAGGGGTCTGGTGATGACTGGAGAGGTGACACTGCTGGGACATTATACAGTAATGGAGGGGTCTGGTGATGACACTGCTGGGAATGCTGGGACATTATACAGTAACACCACTGGAGGGGTCGGGGTGATGACTGTATCATTATGTGTCAGGTTCCTATAAGGTGTCAGGACGTGGCGGACTATTTCTCCATGGAGGAGTGGGAGTATGCAGAAGGACACAAGGATCAGTACAAGTATCAGGTCATGATGGAGGATCAGCAGCCCCTCACATCACCAGGTAATAGACATGACTATATACACACGTCCTCTCATTATTTGTATGTAAAGAATGAATTCAGTCTCTGTATGTGTTCCCTACAGTCAGATCCAGGAAGAGAACAGCACCAGAGAGGTGTCCCCGTCCTCTTGTAGAACAGAATATGGAGGTCATTACTACATGGAAAGATCTGGACTATATTAATGCTACAGACATAAAGAAAGAAGAGACAGATTTGAGCAGTGATGATAAGTATAAGGAAGACATTCCTACAGGGGAAGATCTGATCTATATTAATGCTCCAGACATAAAGGAAGAAGAAGAGACAGATAGGAGCAGTGATGAGCAGTATAAGGAGGACATTCCTATAGGGAAAGATCTGATCTATATTAATGCTCCAGACATAATAGTAAAAGTAGAAGAAGAGACAGATGTGAGCGGTGATGAGCAGTATAAGGAGGACATTCCTATAGGTATCCGCCCAGGTGAGTAGTAACAACTTAATATAGAGAATAGTCACAGATTCTATTCAGTCATCGGCTACAATAATATTTTCGGGAAGTATTGGTGTAACTAGAATCTCCAGGGCAAATACTATACCCCTCCCCCTCTATAGTGACTCTATAGCAGTCGACTTGATACCATCACCACTACATAGTGACTGAATAATACCGCCATACTGTTTATGAATCAAACACATTATATACAGACTAATATTACTCCATATAGAGACCATATAGCAGTAGATACCAGCAGTGATCTGGAATCTCGCTTTTGTTTAGAACGCCCTGTGCTTCGGGAGATCCTGGGGGGCCCCAGCAGTCAGACCCCCGCGATCAGACATCTTATCCCCTCATCCTTTGGATAATGGATAAGATGTCTAGCAGTGGAGTACCCCTTTAAATCCCTTTATTATTTCCCTCTGATACGGAAATGTTCCGGTTCGGGTCACCTGTGTGGGTCCAAATGGAGGTATAGGTGCGGCTGGCGAGCCGTGAGCCAAAATCATTAAAAATAAAGGTTCCCCTTTTAACTTGGATCCAGGAAAATGTCAATAACTTTTATTAGGACATAAGTCTTTCTATTCACATTAATAGACAAAAGACAAAAATGTGATACTGTCTGCCTAGACAGGATAGGGGATAGATTATAGATCGCAGGGGTCCGACCCTTGGGACTCCCCGTGATCTCCTGAACGGGGCCCCAGCAGTCTGCCGGAAGCGGACCGAAACACTGCTTCCATGTATTTCTATGGGATACATGGAGGGGGAGTGTCAGCCGCCGCTCCATGCAGGGGTTGGTCCGCCCCCTTCAAGTAGACTGCCAGGGCCCCGTTCAGGAGATCGCAGGGAGTCCCAAGGGTCGGACCCCCGTGATCTATAATGTATCCCCTATCCTAGTGATTCTCAACTTTTTTTGCCTGAGTTCCCCTTGACAGCCCATTCCCAAAAAATTGTCCCCCCATATTAGAGACATTTTGTAATGGTTATAGTATAATTCATATGCTTCACTTTCCTCTATAACAGACCCTATGTTCCTCTCCCTATCCCCCCAGTCCTTTGATTTACAGGTGACGCCTTCTCTAACCGGAGTTGTTTTCTTATCTTCACTATCTGGCCTAGACCGCCATGAAGATTTCTCCCGTACATGACGTCTCCACAGAACCAGACAAGCGGACATTTTAGGCTCCTTTCTGCAGTACAATATCCACCTATTTACTAACTCCCCATGTTTATTGTCACACACAGTAATAGGACCCGCATTGCGTCCCCATAAAGTTGTTAGGCCCCCTCTGTGCCCCAAATATAGCTGTAGGCCCCCTCTGTGCCCCAAATATAGCTGTAGGCCCCCAAACTGTCCCCATATATAGTTGTAGACAGAGAAATTGTTTTTGTCCACTCACCTGGACCAACCTTAAGCTGACACCTGCGCCATCGGACCTGTCGGCCCCTCCCCGGTTTCATAGACAAAGTCCAAAGAAGATAATGTCCAGCGCAGAAGGTGCAGCTAAAACTTTATTTTCTTTGACAAGAAGACACAGTGCAAATCAGGAACGTCTGACGCGTTTCACACCAGCCGGTGCTTAATCGTAGACTAAGTTCCAGATATAACATGGTTAAAATAACCAAATACAAGGGTCACATGTATCAATACGTCACAATGAAATCCTTACAATAACCAGACATGGATATACGGATTGTGTCCTTCTTGTGAACCCATTCATTGGTTTTCTCTGAACAAGAAGATATTTCCATGACTTCAGACAAGCGGCTCATTAGACCTGGGAACTTCTCATTTCTTTTACCTGTAATCACCTGTATATTCATATGGAATCCTGTAGGAAATCTAGATTCATCCTGACAGATTACACACAACCCGACCATATACAGACCAGAAAAGGATCAGACAGATTTTATATATTACAGTCACTGTTTATTATTTACAATACTTCTTATCAATTACCATTGGGATTAATGTATTTATATGTAATGTAATCAGGACTGGGGTAATGTAATATATTCCAGTGTACATCAGGGTATATACCAACCTCACCTGAATGCGGGAAACGTTCCTTATCAATTACCATTGGGATTAATGTATTTATATGTAATGTAATCAGGACTGGGGTAATGTAATATATTCCAGTGTACATCAGGGTATATACCAACCTCAGCTGAATGCGGGAAACGTTCCTTCTTATCAATTACCATTGGGATTAATGTATTTAATATGTAATGTAATATATTCCAGTGTACATCAGGGTATATACCAACCTCAGCTGAATGCGGGAAACGTTCCTTCTTATCAATTACCATTGGGATTAATGTATTTATATGTAATGTAATCAGGACTGGGGTAATGTAATATATTCCAGTGTACATCAGGGTATATACCAACCTCACCTGAATGCGGGAAACGTTCCTTATCAATTACCATTGGGATTAATGTATTTATATGTAATGTAATCAGGACTGGGGTAATGTAATATATTCCAGTGTACATCAGGGTATATACCAACCTCAGCTGAATGCGGGAAACATTCCTTCTTATCAATTACCATTGGGATTAATGTATTTAATATGTAATGTAATATATTCCAGTGTACATCAGGGTATATACCAACCTCAGCTGAATGCGGGAAACGTTCCTTCTTATCAATTACCATTGGGATTAATGTATTTATATGTAATGTAATCAGGACTGGGGTAATGTAATATATTCCAGTGTACATCAGGGTATATACCAACCTCAGCTGAATGCGGGAAACGTTCCTTCTTATCAATTACCATTGGGATTAATGTATTTATATGTAATGTAATCAGGACTGGGGTAATGTAATATATTCCAGTGTACATCAGGGTATATACCAACCTCAGCTGAATGCAGAAAACGTTCCTTATCAATTACCATTGGGATTAATGTATTTAATATGTAATGTAATCAGGACTGGGGTAATGTAATCCATTCCAGTGTACATCAGGGTATATACCAACCTCAGCTGAATGCGGGAAACGTTCCTTCTTATCAATTACCATTGGGATTAATGTATTTATATGTAATGTAATCAGGACTGGGGTAATGTAATATATTCCAGTGTACATCAGGGTATATACCAACCTCAGCTGAATGCGGGAAACGTTCCTTCTTATCAATTACCATTGGGATTAATGTATTTATATGTAATGTAATCAGGACTGGGGTAATGTAATATATTCCAGTGTACATCAGGGTATATACCGACCTCAGCTGAATGCAGAAAACGTTCCTTATCAATTACCATTGGGATTAATGTATTTAATATGTAATGTAATCAGGACTGGGGTAATGTAATCCATTCCAGTGTACATCAGGGTATATACCAACCTCAGCTGAATGCGGGAAACGTTCCTTCTTATCAATTATCATTGGGATTAATGTATTTAATATGTAGTGTAATATATTCCAGTGTACATCAGGGTATATACCAACCTCAGTTGCATGCGGGAAACGTTCAGGGATATTGTACCCGATTCTCTATGGAGATTCCCATCTGCTATGTCAGTCTGTCATAATGAGGTCTCGCCTCCTGTTCACACCTTGTGGGTATATTATCAATGTTGTCCGGCATTTTAGGTAAGTACATGTGGGTATCATGGATTCTTTGCACGTGTCTGGTGCGGAAAGAGTTAAAATAGGTGTAAGAGGGGGAGATGGTAGGAGAAGACTCATCAATAGGGAGACTTACCGGATGTTTCTCCTCCACACCAGACATCTGCAAGGTGTGAACAGGAGGCGAGACCTCATTATGACAGACTGACATAGCAGATGGGAATCTCCATAGAGAATCGGGTACAATATCCCTGAACGTTTCCCGCATTCAGCTGAGGTTGGTATATACCCTGATGTACACTGGAATGGATTACATTACCCCAGTCCTGTTTACATTACATATAAATACATTAATCCCAATGGTAATTGATAAGGAACGTTTCCCACATTCAGCTGAGGTTGGTATATACCCTGATGTACACTGGAATATATTACATTACCCCAGTCCTGATTACATTACATATTAAATACATTAATCCCAATGGTAATTGATAAGAAGGAACGTTTCCCGCATTCAGCTGAGGTCGGTATATATCCTGATGTACACTGGAATGGATTACATTACCCCAGTCCTGATTACATTACATATTAAATACATTAATCCCAATGGTAATTGATAAGGAACGTTTCCCGCATTCAGCTGAGGTTGGTATATACTCTGATGTACACTGGAATATATTACATTACCCCAGTCCTGATTACATTACATATAAATACATTAACCCCAATGGTAATTGATAAGGAATGTTTCCCGCATTCAGCTGAGGTCGGTATATATCCTGATGTACACTGGAATATATTACATTACCCCAGTCCTGATTACATTACATATAAATACATTAATCCCAATGGTAATTGATAAGAAGGAACGTTTCCCGCATTCAGCTGAGGTTGGTATATACCCTGATGTACACTGGAATGTATTACATTACCCCAGTCCTGATTACATTACATATAAATACATTAATCCCAATGGTAATTGATAAGGAACGTTTCCCGCATTCAGCTGAGGTTGGTATATACCCTGATGTACACTGGAATGTATTACATTACCCCAGTCCTGATTACATTACATATAAATACATTAATCCCAATGGTAATTGATAAGAAGGAACGTTTTCCGCATTCGGCTGAGGTTGGTATATACCCTGATGTACACTGGAATATATTACATTACCCCAGTCCTGATTACATTACATATAAATACATTAATCCCAATGGTAATTGATAAGAAGGAACGTTTCCCGCATTCAGCTGAAGTCGGTATATACCCTGATGTACACTGGAATATATTACATTACCCCAGTCCTGATTACATTACATATAAATACATTAATCCCAATGGTAATTGATAAGAAGGAACGTTTCCTGCATTCAGCTGAGGTTGGTATATACCCTGATGTACACTGGAATATATTACATTACCCCAGTCCTGATTACATTACATATAAATACATTAATCCCAATGGTAATTGATAAGGAACGTTTCCCGCATTCAGCTGAGGTTGGTATATACCCTGATGTACACTGGAATATATTACATTACCCCAGTCCTGATTACATTACATATAAATACATTAATCCCAATGGTAATTGATAAGAAGGAACGTTTCCCGCATTCAGCTGAGGTTGGTATATACCCTGATGTACACTGGAATGTATTACATTACCCCAGTCCTGATTACATTACATATAAATACATTAATCCCAATGGTAATTGATAAGAAGGAACGTTTCCCGCATTCAGCTGAGGTTGGTATATACCCTGATGTACACTGGAATATATTACATTACCCCAGTCCTGATTACATTACATATAAATAGATTAATCCCAATGGTAATTGATAAGAAGGAACGTTTCCCGCATTCAGCTGAGGTTGGTATATACCCTGATGTACACTGGAATATATTACATTACCCCAGTCCTGATTACATTACATCTAAATACATTAATCCCAATGGTAATTGATAAGGAACGTTTCCCGCATTCAGCTGAGGTCGGTATATACCCTGATGTACACTGGAATATATTACATTACCCCAGTCCTGATTACATTACATATAAATACATTAATCCCAATGGTAATTGATAAGGAACGTTTCCCACATTCAGCTGAGGTCGGTATATACCCTGATGTACACTGGAATATATTACATTACCCCAGTCCTGATTACATTACATATTAAATACATTAATCCCAATGGTAATTGATAAGAAGGAACGTTTCCCGCATTCAGCTGAGGTTGGTATATATCCTGATGTACACTGGAATGTATTACATTACCCCAGTCCTGATTACATTACATATTAATACATTAATCCCAATGGTAATTGATAAGGAACGTTTCCCGCATTCAGCTGAGGTTGGTATATACCCTGATGTACACTGGAATATATTACATTACATATTAAATACATTAATCCCAATGGTAATTGATAAGAAGGAACGTTTCCCGCATTCAGCTGAGGTTGGTATATACCCTGATGTACACTGGAATATAATACATTACCCCAGTCCTGATTACATTACATATAAATACATTAATCCCAATGGTAATTGATAAGGAACGTTTCCCGCATTCAGGTGAGGTTGGTATATACCCTGATGTACACTGGAATATATTACATTACCCCAGTCCTGATTACATTACATATAAATACATAAATCCCAATGGTATTTGATAAGAAGGAACGTTTCCCGCATTCAGCTGAGGTCGGTATATATCCTGATATACACTGGAATATATTACATTACCCCAGTCCTGATTACATTACATATAAATACATTAATCCCAATGGTAATTGATAAGGAACGTTTCCCGCATTCAGCTGAGGTTGGTATATACCCTGATGTACACTGGAATATATTACATTACCCCAGTCCTGATTACATTACATATAAATACATTAATCCCAATGGTAATTGATAAGAAGTATTGTAAATAATAAACAGTGACTGTAATATATAAAATCTGTCTGATCCTTTTCTGGTCTGTATATGGTCGGGTTGTGTGTAATCTGTCAGGATGAATCTAGATTTCCTACAGGATTCCATATGAATATACAGGTGATTACAGGTAAAAGAAATGAGAAGTTCCCAGGTCTAATGAGCCGCTTGTCTGAAGTCATGGAAATATCTTCTTGTTCAGAGAAAACCAATGAATGGGTTCACAAGAAGGACACAATCCGTATATCCATGTCTGGTTATTGTAAGGATTTCATTGTGACTAGAGATGAGCGAATTTACAGTGATTCGATTCGTCACGGACTTCTCGGCTCGGCAGTTGATGACTTTTCCTGCATAAATTAGTTCAGCTTTCAGGTGCTCTGGGGGCTGGAAAAGGTGGAAACAGTCCTATTAGACTCTCTCCTAGGAATGTATCCACCTTTTCCAGCCCCCAGAGCACCTGAAAGCTGAACTAATTTATGCAGGAAAAGTCAGCAACCGCCGAGCCGAGAAGTTCTTGACGAATCGAATCACTGTAAATTCTCTAATTGTGACGTATTGATACATGTGACCCTTGTATTTGGTTATTTTAACTACGATTAAGCACCGGCTGGTGCGAAACGCGTCAGATGTTCCTGATTTGCACTGTGTCTTCTTGCCAAAGAAAATAAAGCGAGTTTTCACTGCACCTTCTGCGCTGGACATTTTCTTCTTTATATATAGTTGTAGGCCCCCAAACTGTCCCCATATATAGTTGTAGGCCCCCAAACTGTCCCCATATATAGTTGTAGGCCCCCAAACTGTCCCCATATATATAGCTGTAGGCCCCCAAACTGTCCCCATATATATAGTTGTAGGCCACCATACTGTCCCCATATATAGTTGTAGGCCCCCAAACTGTCCCCATATATATAGTTGTAGGCCACCATACTGCCCCCATATATAGTTGTAGGCCACCATACTGTCCCCATATATAGTTGTAGGCCACCATACTGCCCACATATATAGTTGTAGGCCACCATACTGCCTCCATATATAGTTGTAGGCCACCATACTGTCCCCATATATAGTTGTAGGCCTCCATACTGTCCCCATATATAGTTGTAGGCCACCATACTGTCCCCATATATAGTTGTAGGCCACCATACTGTCCCCATATATAGTTGTAGGCCCCCATACTGTCCTCATATATAGCTGTAGGCCCCCATACTGTCCCCATATATAGCTGTAGGCCTCCATACTGTCCCCATATATAGTTGTAGGCCACCATACTGTCCCCATATATAGCTGTAGGCCACCATACTGCCCCCATATATAGTTGTAGGCCCCCATACTGTCCCCATATATAGTTGTAGGCCACCATACTGCCCCCATATATAGTTGTAGGCCCCCATACTGTCCCCATATATAGTTGTAGGCCTCCATACTGTCCCCATATATAGTTGTAGGCCCCCATACTGCCCCCAAATATAGCTGTAGGCCACCATACTGTCCCCATATATAGCTGTAGGCCTCCATACTGTCCCCATATATAGTTGTAGGCCCCCATACTGCCCCCATATATAGTTGTAGGCCACCATACTGTCCCCATATATAGTTGTAGGCCACCATACTGTCCCCATATATAGTTGTAGGCCACCATACTGTCCCCATAAATAGTTGTAGGCCACCATACTGTCCCCATATATAGCTGTAGGCCCCCATACTGCCCACATATATAGTTGTAGGCCACCATACTGTCCCCATATATAGTTGTAGGCCACCATACTGTCCCCATATATAGTTGTAGGCCACCATACTGTCCCCATATATAGCTGTAGGCCACCATACTGTCCCCATATATAGTTGTAGGCCCCATACTGTCCCCGTATATAGTTGTAGGCCCCCATACTGTCCCCATATATAGTTGTAGGCCTCCATACTGTCCCCGTATATAGTTGTAGGCCCCATACTGTCCCCGTATATAGTTGTAGGCCCCCATACTGTCCCCATATATAGCTGTAGGCCCCCATACTGTCCCCATATATAGCTGTAGGCCACCATACTGTCCCCATATATAGTTGTAGGCCACCATACTGCCCCCATATATAGTTGTAGGCCCCCATACTGCCCCCATATATAGTTGTAGGCCCCCAAACTGCCCCCATATATAGTTGTAGGCCACCATACTGTCCCCATATATAGTTGTAGGCCTCCATACTGTCCCCATATATAGCTGTAGGCCACCATACTGTCCCCATATATAGTTGTAGGCCTCCATACTGTCCCCATATATAGTTGTAGGCCACCATACTGTCCCCATATATAGCTGTAGGCCCCCATACTGCCCCATATATAGTTGTAGGCCCCATACTGTCCCCATATATAGTTGTAGGCCACCATACTGTCCCCGTATATAGTTGTAGGCCCCATACTGTCCCCGTATATAGTTGTAGGCCCCCATACTGTCCCCATATATAGCTGTAGGCCACCATACTGTCCCCATATATAGTTGTAGGCCCCCAAACTGCCCCCATATATAGTTGTAGGCCACCATACTGTCCCCATATATAGTTGTAGGCCACCATACTGTCCCCGTATATAGTTGTAGGCCCCCATACTGTCCCCATATATAGCTGTAGGCCACCATACTGTCCCCATATATAGCTGTAGGCCACCATACTGTCCCCATATATAGTTGTAGGCCCCCAAACTGCCCCCATATATAGTTGTAGGCCACCATACTGTCCCCATATATAGTTGTAGGCCACCAAACTGCCCCCATATATAGCTGTAGGCCACCATACTGTCCCCATATATAGTTGTAGGCCTCCATACTGTCCCCATATATAGTTGTAGGCCACCATACTGTCCCCATATATAGCTGTAGGCCCCCATACTGCCCCATATATAGTTGTAGGCCCCATACTGTCCCCATATATAGTTGTAGGCCACCATACTGTCCCCGTATATAGTTGTAGGCCCCATACTGTCCCCGTATATAGTTGTAGGCCCCCATACTGTCCCCATATATAGCTGTAGGCCACCATACTGTCCCCATATATAGTTGTAGGCCCCCAAACTGCCCCCATATATAGTTGTAGGCCACCATACTGTCCCCATATATAGTTGTAGGCCACCATACTGTCCCCATATATAGTTGTAGGCCTCCATACTGTCCCCATATATAGTTGTAGGCCACCATACTGTCCCCATATATAGTTGTAGGCCCCCATACTGTCCCCATATATAGCTGTAGGCCACCATACTGTCCCCATATATAGCTGTAGGCCACCATGCTGTCCCCATATATAGTTGTAGGCCTCCATACTGTCCCTTTTTGGTGTCCACTGCTCCTCTGGTCTGGGGACCTATTCCTATGGCTCAGAGCAGTAGGTCCCCGGTCTGCAGGGACAGTGGAGCAACAAAGCTGATGGTAGTTCCTGCCCACAGCACCCAGTGCCCGCTCTTCCCCTTTGCTGTCCTCCGCTCCTCTGTGCAGTGACGTCGGCCGACCATTTCTTTCAAGGTGGTCCAGACCAGTAACCAGTGGCTGTGGCTGCCATTACTGATTTTTTTCAAGTACCCCCTGGAGAATTGCTAAGTACCCCTGGGGGAGAACCACTGCCCTATCCTTTACCTGAATTCTCTGGCTGACATGAGGATTATAAAGGGGGCGGTTTGGATGACTGCTCCATTATAACCTGCGGGGTCAGGTGGATTGGGGGGCACAGTCATTTGGTCCCTGACCGGGCCCCATAGCAGTGATTTTCCCTGAGGCTGTGTCCACATGATTGTCAAAGACGGGTGTCCCTGCTCCTTGTAAGGCAGTGGTGTCAAACTGTGGCCCTCCAGATGTTCCAAAACTTTAACTCCAGGGCATGCTGGAAGTTGAAGTTTTGCAACATTTGGAGGGCCTCGGTTTGAAGATGACTGCACTAAGGGATACCATGAGAGGGAAGCCTTGATTTACATTTCAGGGACAGTGTGCATCCTCTGGAGGAGGCAGACAGACCTTTGGTGTCCAGGCATGCAGGGAGTTGAAGTTTTGCAACATCTGGAGGGCCACAGTTTGACACCACCGTTGTTTGGCTGCTCCGCTATCATAGCAACTATCTTTCTTCAGTTTTGCAGTAAATCTTACTTAAAAATGAGAGATGGATTTACAAAGTACTATTGCTTATAAATGCAAAAATGCACTGGGTTGTTAAGGGGTTAATACTGATAATAAAATCTGTGTTATTCTCTGCAGATTCTTGTACCAGGAGATCAGAGGAGAATCTTATATCTTCAGATTATAAAGCAGATGATGATATCACACAAGATACATATGAAGAACATTCCATTATCCCAGATACACCCTCAGCCCTTCACAGCCAAGATCTGTCATCTCATCCTTATATACAGGTCCTGTCTTCTCAGTCATCACAGAAAGGTCACAGAAGGGGTGTTGGAGATCAACGAGCTCATACAGGAAAGAAAACATATTCATGCTCAGAATGTGGGAAATGTTTTACTCAGAAATCAAGTCTTGTAGTACATCAGAGAACTCATACAGGAGAGAAGCCATTTTCATGTTCAGAATGTGAGAAATGTTTTACTGCTAAATCAGATCTTGTTAGACATAAGAGAAGTCACACAAGAGAGAAGCCATTTGTATGTTCACAATGTGGGAAATGTTTTACTCAGCAAGCACATCTTGTTGCACATCAAATAACTCACTCAGGTGAGAAGCCCTTTCCATGTTCAGAATGTGGGAAATGTCTTACTCGGAAAGCACATCTTGTTATACACCTACAGAAATGTCTGTTACGCAAAATGCAAATAGAATCCAAATAACACATCTGTATATATGTCACCAGGTACTAGAATATTATACATTAAACCTTGGTCCTGTCTTCTTATTAATCACAGGATGGTAAGAAAAAAAATAAGGTCACAGAAGGGCTGTTGGACATTGAGAAGCTCACACAAGAAAGAAACAATATACATGCTCAGAATGTGGGAAATGTTTTACTCAGCAAGCACATCTTGTTGCACATCAAATAACTCACACAGGTGAGAAGCCCTTTCCATGTTCAGAATGTGGGAAATGTCTTACTCGGAAAGCACATCTTGTTATACACCTACAGAAATGTCTGTTACGCAAAATGCAAATAGAATCCAAATAACACATCTGTATATATGTCACCAGGTACTAGAATATTATACATTAAACCTTGGTCCGGTCGTCTTATTCATCACAGGATGTTAAGAAAAAAAATAAGGTCACAGAAGGGCTGTTGGACATTGAGAAGCTCACACAAGAAAGAAACAATATACATGCTCAGAATGTGGGAAATGTTTTACTGATTTCTGAGTTCTTTGATGTACAAAATGACTTGATTTAAAAATGGCTTCTCTTCTGTTTTCATGTTCAGAATGTGGGAAATCAAGTTTTGTTCAACATCATAGAACTCACACAGGGGAGAAACCATTTTCATGCTCAGCATGTGGAAAAAGTTTTACTTACAGATCAAGTCTCGTTGAACATGAAAAATCTCACACAGTGGAGAAGCCATCTTTATGTTCAGAATGTGGGAAATGTTATACTTGGAAACCAAACTTATTAGTCATCAAAGAACTCACACAAGAGAGAAACCATTTTCATGCTCAGAATGTGGAAAATGTTTTACTTGGAAATCAGCTCTTCTTCAGCATCAAAGAATTAACATAGGAGAGAAGCCAATTCAGAGCAATAAATGATGCAGATAACACATCTATATATTCACCATGTACATAGGATATCTGACATTTATACATATATCATATACTGCATCTCCAAACTTGTTACCAATTGTTAATAAAAGTTTTCTTTTGAAACTTATGCAGCTATGTCATGTCATACAGCTCAACTACATGTACATTACACATATACAGCTCTACTGTGTACACATACAGCTCAGCTACATGTACATTACACATATACAGCTCTACTGTGTATACATACAGCTCAGCTACATGTACATTACACATATACAGCTCTACTGTGTACACATACAGCTCAGCTACATGTATATTACACATATACAGCTCTACTGTGTATACATACAGCTCAGCTACATGTACATTACACATATACAGCTCTACTGTGTACACATACAGCTCAGCTACATGTACATTACACATATACAGCTCTACTGTGTATACATACAGCTCAGCTACATGTACATTACACATATACAGCTCTACTGTGTACACATACAGCTCAGCTACATGTATATTACACATATACAGCTCTACTGTGTACACATACAGCTCAGCTACATGTACATTACACATATACAGCTCTACTGTGTACACATACAGCTCAGCTACATGTACATTACACATATACAGCTCTACTGTGTACACATACAGCTCAGCTACATGTACATTACACATATACAGCTCTACTGTGTACACATACAGCTCAGCTACATGTACATTACACATATACAGCTCTACTGTGTACACATACAGCTCAGCCACATGTACATTACACATATACAGCTCTACTGTGTACACATACAGCTCAGCTACATGTACATTACACATATACAGCTCTACTGTGTACACATACAGCTCAGCCACATGTACATTACACATATACAGCTCTACTGTGTACACATACAGCTCAGCTACATGTACATTACACATATACAGCTCTACTGTGTACACATACAGCTCAGCTACATGTACATTACACATATACAGCTCTACTGTATACATACAGCTCAGCTACATGTACATTACATATACAGCTCTACTGTGTACACATACAGCTCAGCTACATGCACATTACACATATACAGCTCTACTGTGTACACATACAGCTCAGCTACATGTACATTACACATATACAGCTCTACTGTGTACACATACAGCTCAGCTACATGTACATTACACATATACAGCTCTACTGGGTACACATACAGCTCAGCTACATGTACATTACACATATACAGCTCTACTGTGTACACATACAGCTCAGCTACATGTACATTACACATATACAGCTCTACTGTGTACACATACAGCTCAGCTACATGTACATTACACATATACAGCTCTACTGTGTACACATACAGCTCAGCTACATGTACATTACACATATACAGCTCTACTGTGTACACATACAGCTCAGCTACATGTACATTACACATATACAGCTCTGCTGTGTACACATACAGCTCAGTGTTGTAGTGAGGTGCGGTTGCAGTATTGAGGTAAGGAGGCAGCGTTTTAAATCAAAGTCCAGTGTTTTATTCACACTTTAGTACTCAGCAAACACAGTCTTTAAAGCAGGAAAAAAGAGAGAAATCATAACAAAGTCCACCTTGTCTCTCTTTGGTGTTTGTTCACACCCGGGGTTTGTGCCGTGTGGTATATACAGCGAAGGCTTTTCCTGGACTCCAGAGCAGAGCTCCTCACACAGCCTCTCCTTGCTCTGTCAGCTGCCGAACTGGACAATCCCCCGCCCCTGGTGAGAGAGCCAGGCTTTAAAGCCAGGATTGTGGGGAATGACCCCCACCCTACTCATTCCCAGTGAAGCCGTCCCAGGTTGGCCACACTTCCAGCCACACTACAGAACTATCGACTTGCTGCACCGCAGTAGACACTAGATAAATAATGTGGCTTTACTTCACCAAGGCCAGGAACCCTGGTGGCACATAGCGTCCATCAATCACCATCCCTTTCACCTTCTCACATACCCCCCTTTGTTCAAGCCTGAGGGGGTGAACACTCATGCAACAGTGTACCCGGGACATGGTATCGGCATTGCCAAGCAACCGAGTCCTGTGCTCAACTGTGAATTTAAAATTTTGTGGCCAGACACTTAATGGCCAGGTACTCTCCACTATACTATACCTGGTCTCGGCTGGGGCAAGTTTGCGACTGAGGAAGACAACGAGATGTTCTTCCCATTGACTTCATGTGAGAGTACAGCACAGAGACCTACCTCAGAGGCATCGGACTGCACTATAAACTCCTTTTTGAAGTCGGGTGTCACCAGAACCGGAGACCCGCATAGGGCCGGCTTTAAAGCGGAGAAAGCCTGCTCTGCTTGTTCATTCCACCTCACCATTACCGACTTGCGTCCTTTCAAGAGGTCCGTTAAGGGCGCAGCAACTGTAGCGAAATGGGGATGAACTCACTTGTCGGGTAGTGACAGGACGTGGCCAATTCCGTATGGCCTCCACTTTGTTTACCTGAGGTTTAACAACCCCACGCCCAATGATGTACCCCAGGTATTTGGTCTCTTCCAGACCAATGGCAATTTTTTTTGGGTTAGCTGTTAACCCAGCTTTCCTGAGGGAGTCTACCACGGCCTGCACTTTTGGAAGATGACTTTCCCAATCTGCTCTGTAAATGACAATATCGTCCAGGTAGGCTGAAGCATGTGGTCGGAGCACAATGTTCATTAACCTTTGGAACGTAGGGGGAGCACCATGTAGACCAAAGGGTAACACCTTGTATTGGAACAGGCCCTCTGGTGTAACAAATGTGGTTTTCTCCTTGGCAGCCTCCATCAAGGGTACCTGCCAGTACCCTTTTGTGAGGTCCAAAACAGAAAACGACCGGGCTTGTCCCAGCTTCTCAATAAGCTCATCCACTCTGGGCATGGGATACGAATCAAACTTGGAAACTTCCTTCAGTTTCCGGAAATCGTTACAGAACCATAACGTACCGTCTGGTTTGGGTATTAAGACTATCGGGCTAACCCACTCACTTTTCGATTCCTCAATAACGTCCAACTTCAACATTTGTTGTACTTCCTCCGCGATGGCTTGTCACCGCGCCTCAGGTACCCGATACGGTTTCAACCGTATTTTCACCTGAGGTTCAGTGACAATGTCATGGCGATGACACAAGTACATCCCGGGAGATCTGAGAACACATCGGTGTTCCTACTGACGAACTCCATGACCTCCAGAGTTTGTGCAGTGGAAAGGCTGTCAGCCATCTTTACTGTGGCCGCCGCTTCCCTTGCACAAGACTGAGGGACAGAAACCTCTACCCCTAATAAGTCTGGCCGGCGGCTGTCATTCTCACCAGTCTCCCTATTTTTTCAAGGTTTTAGGAGATTTACATGGTATACCTGCTCTGGCTTTCTTCATCCATGCTGGTGTACCTTGTAGGTTACTTCCCCTACCTTTTCAACCACCTCGTAGGGACCCTGCCACCTAGCCAGGAACTTACTATCAACCGTTGGTACGAGAACCAGAATCCGATCTCCTGGGTTAAAATTCCATACCCTAGCCTGATGATTATAAACCCTGCTCTGAGCTCGCTGAGCGGCCTCCATATGTAACCCTGACTAAGGGCAACACTGTTTCCATTCGTTCCCGTAACTGAGTGACATATTCAACTACACTTTTGTGCGGGGTAGGCTGTTGTTCCCATGCTTCTTTAGCTATGTCTAATAGTTCACGTGGATGTCTCCCGTATAACAGTTCAAAGTGAGAGAACCCAGTAGAGGCCCGGGGCACTTCTCTTACTGCGAACATGAGATAGGGCAGCAAAAGATCCCAATTCTTCCCATCTTTAGCCACCACTCACTTTAACATATTTTTTAATGTTTGGTTGAACCTTTCTACCAGGCCATCTGTCTGGGGGTGATACACCGAGGTCCGTAGCTGTTTTACCACCAAGTGTTGCACATTCTCACCCTGTACCTGATTTACCCGGTACACCATCCCTTGGTGAACCACAAAATGGGTATATACCGTCTCGGCCCCCGGTTGTTGGGGTGCATCTTCCACCACTAAGACATTTTCCCAGGCCCAAGACAACGTTGGGTCTTGGTGTTGGGTAGTACCAAAATTGCCCCCAGAGACGTTGAGGTCTGCCAACTCGGGCCCTGGAGGCAGCTCCTCTACATCTCCCACCATTACATGCAAGGGAGACGCTTGTGTGTCTTCTTCTCTGTGAGTGGTCACCCCTACCATGGGTACATCAGGATCAGATTCTCAAGGTTCTGGGGTCATCCCTGAATAAGGCCAATCTATTGGGGACAGCACCTGCCTCACAGGTTTGGGGGACTTTTATCTGGGGCCACAAAAACACATAACCTGGAAAGTCTCTCCCAATGATCAGTTTGTGAGGGAATTTTGTAGCCACAGCCATTTCATGGGTCCACTGGCCGGATGCGGGTGCTACAGTCACCAGGGCGGTGGGGTAGTCTCTCAAGTCCCCGAGTATGCACATCCTGTATAGTCTATGCGGGGTACCAACTCCGACCTCACCAGAGTCACCATGCTGCCCGA
Organism: Hyla sarda; assembly: GCF_029499605.1. Lineage (NCBI taxonomy): Eukaryota > Metazoa > Chordata > Amphibia > Anura > Hylidae > Hyla > Hyla sarda. The sequence goes on along the minus strand of NW_026607578.1, from coordinate 70,043 downwards.
GTCCAGTTGTGCCTCCACCTCACGCCCTCCCAACTCCACCCTGCACAGGTGTCCCGACTCTCCTGCCTTGGGGATTCCTGCGGCACATAGTCTCTGGGCATATATGGAGGGGCAGTGGGCAAAGTTCACGTCCATAGGTTCTCCCAGGTTAAGACAATTGGCCTTGACATGTCCCGGTTCATGACAGCCCCAACACAGCAACGGGGCAGGGTTTTTAGGTAATACCTCCCGGGGAACCCTAGGGACTAGTGACATCTTGGGCAAGGATGGGGTCCTCCGGGGTTTAACCGCCTCCTCCCACAGTCTGGTGGTGGCCTCATACCTTTCCACCAAGTCCACCATGCCCAGGGCATTGCTAGGGGATATCTGGCCAACCCAACTCCGGAGGGGAGTGGGCAAAGCCCTATAGAACATGTCGGCCAGGAAATGGTCAAGCATAGCAGAGGGGGACAGCAGGACCTCTGGCTGTAGCCACTTCTGGAGCTGCTGCAACAAGTCATAGTATTGTGGCCGGGCATGTTCAGCCAGCTTATATTCCCACTCCCTCACACGCTGGGCCCAGACCTACACAGTAACCCCCAGTCTTGCGAGTATTTCACCCTTCACCGTGCTGTAGTCTGCCGCTTGGTCATCTGGCAAATCAAAGTAGGCCTGCTGGGACTGAGAAGTCAGGAAGGGGGTGATGACCTCAGCCCACTGGTCATGGGGTAGCGTCTCCCTCTCAGCCCACTCTCTCGAACACCGCCAAATAAGCCTCTACATCATTGGCCGCTGTCATCTTTGGCATCGACATCCGTACAGCCTTCCGGGCGTCAGGGTAGGTCCTTGTCGCTGCTGCGGTCTGCAGCGCCATCATCTGCTGCAACAGTAGCTGGTTGGTCTCATGCAGGTGTGCTGTTGTTTTGCCATGGTCTGCTGGTGTTGCCTGGTGGTCTCCTGCTGGAGTGCCATGGACTGCTGTTGTGCTTGTATCAGCTGTCTAATCGCCTCTTCCATGGTGTTGGATGGGCCCTGAAGTGCAGCAGCAGCTTTCACCCAGGACATACGCTTCTGGCCTTCTAAATGTCCACAGAATTAAATTGCAGTGTCTTTATCATGCAGTTGGCCCTAGCAACACCATCAGTGGCTCTTGTCAACAGCGTACTGCAACTTCAACGCTGGCCTCACTGCATTGCCCGCATCCTCCACCAAATGTGAAGACTCGCTCTTGCAAATAGATGCGGTTGCAGTATTGAGGTAAGGAGACAGCATTTTTAAATCAAAGTCCAGTGTTTTATTGACACTTAAATAAACAGCAAACACAGTCTTTAATGTAGGATAAAGGAAAACAGCATAACAAAGTTCACCTTCACTCTCTTTGGTGTTTGTTCACACCTGGGGTTTGTGCGGTGTGGCACACAGCAAGGGCTTTTCCTGACCTCCAGAGCAGAGCTCCACACACAGCCTCTCCATGCAGTGTCAGCTGCCAAAAGACAATCCCCCTCACCTGGTGAGGTAGGCTACCTTTTAAAGCCAGGAAAAAGCTGGCCTGGATTGTGGGGAATGACCCCCACCCTACACTTGGTCATTCCCAGTAAAGCCGTCCCATATTGGCCTTCCAGCCACACGACAGCCCTAGTGTCCAGCTGCATCAGCAGACACTAGAGAAAAACTCGGCTTTACTTCACCAAGGACAGGAGCCTTGGTGTCACATAGCGTCCATCCACTATGATCCCTTTCACCTTCTCACAATGTGTAATGTACATATAGCTGAGCTGTATGTGTACACAGTAGAGCTGTATGTGTGTAATGTACATGTAGCTGAGCTGTATGTGTACACAGTAGAGCTGTATATGTGTAATGTACATGTAGCTGAGCTGTATGTGTACACAGTAGAGCTGTATATGTGTAATGTGCATGTAGCTGAGCTGTATGTGTACACAGTAGAGCTGTATATGTGTAATGTGCATGTAGCTGAGCTGTATGTGTACACAGTAGTGCTGTATATGTGTAATGTACATGTAGCTGAGCTGTATGTGTACACAGTAGAGCTGTATATGTGTAATGTGCATGTAGCTGAGCTGTATGTGTACACAGTAGAGCTGTATATGTGTAATGTGCATGTAGCTGAGCTGTATGTGTACACAGTAGAGCTGTATATGTGTAATGTACATGTAGCTGAGCTGTATGTGTACACAGTAGAGCTGTATATGTGTAATGTGCATGTAGCTGAGCTGTATGTGTACACAGTAAAGCTGTATATGTGTAATGTGCATGTAGCTGAGCTGTATGTGTACACAGTAGAGCTGTATATGTGTAATGTACATGTAGCTGAGCTGTATGTGTACACAGTAGAGCTGTATATGTGTAATGTACATGTAGCTGAGCTGTATGTGTACACAGTAGAGCTGTATATGTGTAATGTACATGTAGCTGGGCTGTATGTGTACACAGTAGAGCTGTATATGTGTAATGTGCATGTAGCTGAGCTGTATGTGTACACAGTAGAGCTGTATATGTGTAATGTGCATGTAGCTGAGCTGTATGTGTACACAGTAGAGCTGTATATGTGTAATGTGCATGTAGCTGAGCTGTATGTGTACACAGTAGAGCTGTATATGTGTAATGTGCATGTAGCTGAGCTGTATGTGTACACAGTAGAGCTGTATATGTGTAATGTGCATGTAGCTGAGCTGTATGTGTACACAGTAGAGCTGTATATGTGTAATGTGCATGTAGCTGAGCTGTATGTGTACACAGTAGAGCTGTATATGTGTAATGTGCATGTAGCTGAGCTGTATGTGTACACAGTAGAGCTGTATATGTGTAATGTGCATGTAGCTGAGCTGTATGTGTACACAGTAGAGCTGTATATGTGTAATGTGCATGTAGCTGAGCTGTATGTGTACACAGTAGAGCTGTATATGTGTAATGTGCATGTAGCTGTGCTGTATGTGTACACAGTAGAGCTGTATATGTGTAATGTACATGTAGCTGAGCTGTATGTGTACACAGTTGAGCTGTATATGTGTAATGTACATGTAGCTGAGCTGTATGTGTACACAGTTGAGCTGTATATGTGTAATGTACATGTAGCTGAGCTGTATGTGTACACAGTAGAGCTGTATATGTGTAATGTACATGTAGCTGAGCTGTATGTGTACACAGTAGAGCTGTATATGTGTAATGTACATGTAGCTGAGCTGTATGTGTACACAGTAGAGCTGTATATGTGTAATGTACATGTAGCTGAGCTGTATGTGTACACAGTAGAGCTGTATATGTGTAATGTACATGTAGCTGAGCTGTATGTGTACAGAGTAGAGCTGTATATGTGTAATGTACATGTAGCTGAGCTGTATGTGTACACAGTAGAGCTGTATATGTGTAATGTACATGTAGCTGAGCTGTATGTGTACACAGTAGAGCTGTATATGTGTAATGTACATGTAGCTGAGCTGTATGTGTACACAGTAGAGCTGTATATGTGTAATGTACATGTAGCTGAGCTGTATGTGTACACAGTAGAGCTGTATATGTGTAATGTACATGTAGCTGAGCTGTATGTGTACACAGTAGAGCTGTATATGTGTAATGTACATGTAGCTGAGCTGTATGTGTACACAGTAGAGCTGTATATGTGTAATGTGCATGTAGCTGAGCTGTATGTGTACACAGTAGAGCTGTATATGTGTAATGTGCATGTAGCTGAGCTGTATGTGTACACAGTAGAGCTGTATATATGTGTAAGGTACATGTAGCTGAGCTGTATGTGTACACAGTAGAGCTGTATATGTGTAATGTACATGTAGCTGAGCTGTATGTGTACACAGTAGAGCTGTATATGTGTAATGTACATGTAGCTGAGCAGTATGTGTACACAGTAGAGCTGTATATGTGTAATGTGCATGTAGCTGAGCTGTATGTGTACACAGTAGAGCTGTATATGTGTAATGTACATGTAGCTGAGCTGTATGTGTACACAGTAGAGCTGTATATGTGTAATGTACATGTAGCTGAGCTGTATGTGTACACAGTAGAGCTGTATATGTGTAATGTACATGTAGCTGAGCTGTATGTGTACACAGTAGAGCTGTATATGTGTAATGTACATGTAGCTGAGCTGTATGTGTACACAGTAGAGCTGTATATGTGTAATGTACATGTAGCTGAGCTGTATGTGTACACAGTAGAGCTGTATATGTGTAATGTACATGTAGCTGAGCTGTATGTGTACACAGTAGAGCTGTATATGTGTAATGTACATGTAGCTGAGCTGTATGTGTACACAGTAGAGCTGTATATGTGTAATGTACATGTAGCTGAGCTGTATGTGTACACAGTAGAGCTGTATATGTGTAATGTACATGTAGCTGAGCTGTATGTGTACACAGTAGAGCTGTATATGTGTAATGTACATGTAGCTGAGCTGTATGTGTACACAGTAGAGCTGTATATGTGTAATGTGCATGTAGCTGAGCTGTATGTGTACACAGTAGAGCTGTATATGTGTAATGTGCATGTAGCTGAGCTGTATGTGTACACAGTAGAGCTGTATATATGTGTAAGGTACATGTAGCTGAGCTGTATGTGTACACAGTAGAGCTGTATATGTGTAATGTACATGTAGCTGAGCTGTATGTGTACACAGTAGAGCTGTATATGTGTAGTGTACATGTAGCTGAGCAGTATGTGTACACAGTAGAGCTGTATATGTGTAATGTGCATGTAGCTGAGCTGTATGTGTACACAGTAGAGCTGTATATGTGTAATGTACATGTAGCTGAGCTGTATGTGTACACAGTAGAGCTGTATATGTGTAATGTGTCCTCAGGTCCATCATGATGTATTTTTGGGACATTTTCTATGGTCCTTCCCATTTCTCAGGTCGCTCCCATAATTTCTATCTATTCCATCCACCATTCCTGTACATCTTATATTTAGCAGTTTGGTCCCTAACATCCCCTGAGTCCTTGATATTGTTGTTTTCTTCTTACTATTTGTCCATCTATCTATTCCCACTATCCTGTGTGACTTCAGGATCTCTATATATTGTCTCCTCATTAATGGCGTCTTTCTTCCCATATACCTCTCTATACTCCATCACTTCTGTGAGTTTGTGCGGAGCCTCTATCACTATGTGGGAACCATAATAAGGAATTGCAGGAATAGCTGCTGCAGATTGTTCCTATTGTGGAATATTCCTCTACTTGGGATATATGAGAACTACTTGGTATTATTCTCTCTATATCCTAAGGTTCTATTAATAAGGATTTGTGAATAATATATTCTACCTTTTTGTACTGGCTCTTAATTCTTATATACTGGACCATACTATGAATACTGGATGGAATCTTCACCAATGATCATTTGTTACCGATCTTATGTCCTCATTAGTATCTAATTACAGGAAATGTATTCACATGATGGTTATTTACTAATAATCTTCAATATTCCTTTGTTTTTGTATAATAGTCTATTGTATGTTTTTTGTGTATGTTCTCCACTCACATTGTATACAGTTCTATGTATATCTCCTCCATCCCTGATGAACACAAATGGTATTATGAGAGAAACACGTTGGAAGAAGGAGTCAGAGATTTAGTGATACGGTTTTGTGTGAACCATATAGTTATCTCGGAGACCATATAACCACTCAATACTAACTTTCCTATACCCTTCCACACATTATATTAGGTAAGGGTAAGTATCGGTTAGGTAGGGATAGCCTCTAGTGGGCGGAGATTAGGGATGGTCACCTGTACCCCTGCCCCCACCCCCTATTGATTCTTTATTGATGGCATAATTTCATTCATTGTTACTACTATTATACATTTGTTGACATTTGATGTATCTGTATTTCCATTTACTGTAAATTCTATATTGTGTATTTTTGTAATATTCTAATGTAGCAGTAAAAGTCATGTTTTATCTTATTGGGCCTCATTGGTATTTTTGCTCCTGTTTGTTCTACGTATAAAAGAGGAAAGTACTAGAGAGGCCAAGGAGGAGAGCGGGGGCCACAAAATGGGCCCTATAGAAGGAGGGACTGAGGAGAATTCCATATCCACATGAGGAGGAATATAAAGGGGAGGATGAGAAAAAGAAGAGCGAACGAGCTCTAATAATCCAGACGAAGGAAAAGCTTTATAATAAGTGTGTAAATCCGGAAACACAAAACCGCCGTCTAATGTCTTCAGGGTGAGCGTCTATACGGGACACGTGGTCTCTTCTGAATCATAACAAAATTACTAAATAACCATCGGATAGAAGAAAAATAACAATTCCGTACTATGATAGGGACGGACTGTAAAATATAAAATATTATTGGTAAATATAAAGATTTAAGAACCTTTTTCCTTCCAATCCACGACATATATGGGAATTTACGAGCGTGTAACTGGGTCTTCAATCCGTGTAATAATGGCGCAAAGTGTGAAGTAAAGAGATCTTGTACCAGATGTGATCAGATCTCTAGGGATTTTATACCCCGGGGAGGACAAAGAAAAGGAAAAGAATTACACCGATGTTTACTGAACCCGGGGGACGCTGAGATATTGACGACTTCTCATATAGAAAAATGGATTTTATGATCTGAGACCGAAAATAGACGTCAAGACGGGAAACGCTCATCTAGGGTTTGTGATAAATAAAAGTATCTGCAGCGTCTTATGTTCAGAAGAGACGATCTTCAAGGGAGACGCGCGGATCCTGTCTGATGCCTTGAATTAAAGTCTCTATAATCATAATGAGAAGGGGGCGGGGACAACACTGACGTGTTACATTCCCTATATACAACCTCAGGGACAATATTACATTTATTGTAAGTCCAGTGTGCGGAGATGAATATAAGAATAATAAATAATATAAGAAAGAAAACTTTTATTAACAATTGGTAACAAGTTTGGAGATGCAGTATATGATATATGTATAAATGTCAGATATCCTATGTACATGGTGAATATATAGATGTGTTATCTGCATCATTTATTGCTCTGAATTGACTTCTCTCCTGTGTGAGTTCTCTGATGTTTAACAAGACTTGATTTTAACGTAAAACATTTCCCACATTCTGAACATAAAAATGGCTTCTCCCCTGTGTGAGTTCTTTGATGTACAACAAGACTTGATTTCTCAGTAAAACATTTCCTACATTCTGCACATGAAAATGGCTTCTCTCCTGTGTGAGTTCTTTGATGTACAACAAGGCTTGATTTAAAAGTAAAACATTTCCCACATTCTGAGCATGAAAATGGCTTCTCTTCTGTGTGAATTCTTTGATGTTCAATAAGATTTGGTTTCCGAGTAAAACACTTCCCATATTCTGAACATGAAAATGGCTTCTCTTCTGTGTGAGTTCTTTGATGTTCAATATGATTTGGTTTCCGAGTAAAACACTTCCCACATTCTGAAAATGAAAATGGCTTCTCTCCTTTGTGAGTTCTCTGATGTACAACAAGATTTGATTTAAAAGTAAAACATTTCCCACATTCTGAGCATGAAAATGGCTTCTCTCCTGTGTGAGTTCTTCGATGTACAACAAGATTTGATTTAAAAGTAAAACATTTCCCACATTCTGAGCATGAAAATGGCTTCTCTCCTGTGTGAGTTCTTCGATGTACAACAAGATTTGATTTAAAAGTAAAACATTTCCCACATTCTGAGCATGAAAATGGCTTCTCCCCTGTGTGAGTTCTTTGATGTACAACAAGACTTGATTTCTCAGTAAAACATTTCCTACATTCTGCACATGAAAATGGCTTCTCTCCTGTGTGAGTTCTTTGATGTACAACAAGGCTTGATTTAAAAGTAAAACATTTCCCACATTCTGAGCATGAAAATGGCTTCTCTTCTGTGTGAATTCTTTGATGTTCAATAAGATTTGGTTTCCGAGTAAAACACTTCCCATATTCTGAACATGAAAATGGCTTCTCTTCTGTGTGAGTTCTTTGATGTTCAATATGATTTGGTTTCCGAGTAAAACACTTCCCACATTCTGAAAATGAAAATGGCTTCTCTCCTTTGTGAGTTCTCTGATGTACAACAAGATTTGATTTAAAAGTAAAACATTTCCCACATTCTGAGCATGAAAATGGCTTCTCTCCTGTGTGAGTTCTTCGATGTCCAGCAAGATGTGATTTCTTAGTAAAACATTTCCCACATTCTGAGCATGAATATGTTTTCTTTCCTGTATGAGCTTGATGATGTCCAACACCCCTTCTGTGATGTTTTTTTTGCTGAACATCCTGTGATGACTGAGAAGACAGGACCTGTATATAAGGATGAGATGACAGATCTTGGCTGTGAAGGGCTGAGGGTGTATCTGGGATAATGGAATGTTCTTCATATGTATCTTGTGTGATATCATCATCTGCTTTATAATCTGAAGATATAAGATTCTCCTCTGATCTCCTGGTACAAGAATCTGCAGAGAATAACACAGATTTTACTATTAGTATTAACTCCTTAACATCCCAGGACATTTAAGCGTTTGTGTTTTCTTTTTCTCTCCTCTCCTCATAGCCATAACTCTTTTATTTTTCCATCTACACTGTGTTTAAGAGCTTGTTTTTTGTGGGACCGATCTTACATTGTATTAACAAGCATTAAAATATATGTCAGGTCCATATGATCACAGCGATATCTAATTTGCATAGTTTTCGTTACGCGTTACTTTTTAAAAACAATTACAACAAAATAATGTCAAAATACTATTGGAGGGGGTTCATTTACATTTTTAAAAACATCTTTTGAATTTATTTATTTATTTTTTACACTTTTTGGTCCCTCTATAGGACTTGTATGAGCAGTCATTGGATTGCTCATACAGATCAGTGCAGTACATATTTGCTACATTGACCCATTAGAGCCGACCATAGACAGGCTGTATCAATAGCAGAGTCCTAGCAAAGGCCTCGGGCTGCCATGACGATGGATAGGCCCCCATATTCGCTTTGTGGGGAGCCAATACTTACCACTGCTTCACCAATGATTCTCAATAAGGCTGTATAAATGCTGATGTCAGCTTTGACTGTAGCATCTAATTGGTTAATAGCCAGCACCAGAGATTGCTCTGTATCAGCTATTAGCATCGGCCCTCAGCAGAAGAATTCAACCAAGATCCACCAGATATAGAGGGGGGACAGGTCCCGGGCCCACCCCATATATCCTTAACGGCCCCATGAGGTAAATAAACATAATGGGTCATTAAGGAGTTAAACGTTTCATATACTCATAGTTAAATCTTGTACAGAATATGATGTAATGGAACAATCATCATCCTACCTTGTGTTAATGATCACTGTATATAGTCTCCTGTAATGTCTCCATGATAATCTTCTCCTCACTGTGTATAGTCTCCTGTAATGTGTCCATGATAATCTTCTCCTCGCTGTGTATAGTCTCCTGTGATGTCTCTATGATAATCTTCTCCTCGCTGTGTATAGTCTCCTGTAATGTCTCCATGATAATCTTCTCCTCGCTGTGTATAGTCCCTGTAATGTCTCCATGATAATCTTCTCCTCGCTGTGTATAGTCCCTGTAATGTCTCCATGATAATCTTCTCCTGTATGTGTATAGTCTCCTGTAATGTCTCCATGATAATCTTCTCCTCGCTGTGTATAGTCTCCTGTAATGTCTCCATGATAATCTTCTCCTCGCTGTGTATAGTCTCCTGTAATGTCTCCATGATAATCTTCTCCTGTATGTGTATAGTCTCCTGTAATGTCTCCATGATAATCTTCTCCTCGCTGTGTATAGTCTCCTGTAATGTCTCCATGATAATCTTCTCCTCGCTGTGTATAGTCTCCTGTAATGTCTCCATGATAATCTTCTCCTCGCTGTGTATAGTCCAGTAATGTCTCCATGATAATCTTCTCCTCGCTGTGTATAGTCCAGTAATGTCTCCATGATAATCTCCTCCTCGCTGTGTATAGTCTCCTGTAATGTCTCCATGATAATCTTCCCCTCGCTGTGTATAGTCTCCTGTAATGTCTCCATGATAATCTTCTCCTCGCTGTGTATAGTCTCCTGTAATGTCTCCATGATAATCTTCCCCTCGCTGTGTATAGTCTCCTGTAATTTCTCCATGATAATCTTCTCCTCGCTGTGTATAGTCTCCTGTAATGTCTCCATGATAATCTTCTCCTCGCTGTGTATAGTCTCCTGTAATGTCTCCATGATAATCTTCTCCTCGCTGTGTATAGTCTCCTGTAATATCTCCATGATAATCTTCTCCTCGCTGTGTATAGTCTCCTGTAATGTCTCCATGATAATCTTCTCCTCGCTGTGTATAGTCTCCTGTAATGTCTCCATGATAATCTTCTCCTCGCTGTGTATAGTCTCCTGTAATGTCTCCATGATAATCTTCTCCTCGCTGTGTATAGTCCTGTAATGTCTCCATGATAATCTTCTCCTCGCTGTGTATAGTCTCCTGTAATGTCTCCATGATAATCTTCTCCTCGCTGTGTATAGTCTCCTGTAATGTCTCCATGATAATCTTCTCCTCCCTTTGTAGTCTCCTGTAATGTCTCCATGATAATCTTCTCCTCGCTGTGTATAGTCTCCTGTAATGTCTCAATGATAATCTTCTCCTAGCTGTATATAGTCTCCTGTAATGTCTCCATGATAATCTTCTCCTCGCTGTGTATAGTCTCCTGTAATGTGTCCATGATAATCTTCTCCTCACTGTGTATAGTCTCCTGTAATGTCTCCATGATAATCTTCTCCTCGCTGTGTATAGTCTCCTGTAATGTGTCCATGATAATCTTCTCCTCGCTGTGTATAGTCTCCTGTAATGTGTCCATGATAATCTTCTCCTCGCTGTGTATTGTCTCCTGTAATGTCTCCATGATAATCTTCTCCTCGCTGTGTATAGTCTCCTGTAATGTCTCCATGATAATCTTCTCCTCGCTGTGTATAGTCCTGTAATGTCTCCATGATAATCTTCTCCTCGCTGTGTATAGTCTCCTGTAATGTCTCCATGATAATCTTCTCCTCGCTGTGTATAGTCTCCTGTAATGTCTCCATGATAATCTTCTCCTCGCTGTGTATAGTCTCCTGTAATGTCTCCATGATAATCTTCTCCTCGCTGTGTAGTCTCCTGTAATGTCTCCATGATAATCTTCTCCTCGCTGTGCATAGTCTCCTGTAATGTCTCCATGATAATCTTCTCCTCGCTGTGCATAGTCTCCTGTAATGTCTCTATGATAATCTTCTCCTCGCTGTGTATAGTCCTGTAATGTCTCCATGATAATCTTCTCCTCGCTGTGTATAGTCTCCTGTAATGTCTCCATGATAATCTTCTCCTCGCTGTGTATAGTCTCCTGTAATGTCTCCATGATAATCTTCTCCTCGCTGTGTATAGTCTCCTGTAATGTCTCCATGATAATCTTCTCCTCGCTGTGTATAGTCTCCTGTAATGTCTCCATGATAATCTTCCCCTCGCTGTGTATAGTCTCCTGTAATGTCTCCATGATAATCTTCTCCTCGCTGTGTATAGTCTCCTGTAATGTCTCCATGATAATCTTCTCCTCGCTGTGTATAGTCTCCTGTAATGTCTCCATGATAATCTTCTCCTCGCTGTGTATAGTCCTGTAATGTCTCCATGATAATCTTCTCCTCGCTGTGTATAGTCTCCTGTAATGTCTCCATGATAATCTTCTCCTCGCTGTGTAGTCTCCTGTAATGTCTCCATGATAATCTTCTCCTCGCTGTGTAGTCTCCTGTAATGTCTCCATGATAATCTTCTCCTCGCTGTGTATAGTCTCCTGTAATGTCTCCATGATAATCTTCCCCTCGCTGTGTATAGTCTCCTGTAATGTCTCCATGATAATCTTCTCCTCGCTGTGTGTAGTCTCCTGTAATGTCTCCATGATAATCTTCTCCTCGCTGTGTATAGTCTCCTGTAATGTCTCCATGATAATCTTCTCCTCACTGTGTATAGTCTCCTGTAATGTCTCCATGATAATCTTCTCCTAGCTGTGTATAGTCCTGTAATGTCTCCATGATAATCTCCTCCTCGCTGTGTATAGTCTCCTGTAATGTCTCCATGATAATCTTCTCCTCGCTGTGTATAGTCTCCTGTAATGTCTCCATGATAATCTTCTCCTCGCTGTGTATAGTCTCCTGTAATATCTCCATGATAATCTTCTCCTCGCTGTGTATAGTCTCCTGTAATGTCTCCATGATAATCTTCTCCTCGCTGTATATAGTCTCCTGTAATGTCTCCATGATAATCTTCTCCTCGCTGTGTATAGTCTCCTGTAATGTCTCCATGATAATCTTCTCCTCGCTGTGTATAGTCTCCTGTAATGTCTCCATGATAATCTTCTCCTAGCTGTGTATAGTCCTGTAATGTCTCCATGATAATCTTCTCCTAGCTGTGTATAGTCCTGTAATGTCTCCATGATAATCTCCTCCTCGCTGTGTATAGTCTCCTGTAATGTCTCCATGATAATCTTCTCCTCGCTGTGTATAGTCTCCTGTAATGTCTCCATGATAATCTCCTCCTCGCTGTGTATAGTCTCCTGTAATGTCTCCATGATAATCTTCTCCTCGCTGTGTATAGTCTCCTGTAATGTCTCCACGATAATCTTCTCCTCGCTGTGTATAGTCTCCTGTAATGTCTCCATGATAATCTTCCCCTCGCTGTGTATAGTCTCCTGTAATGTCTCCATGATAATCTTCTCCTCGCTGTGTATAGTCTCCTGTAATGTCTCCATGATAATCTTCTCCTCGCTGTGTAGTCTCCTGTAATGTCTCCATGATAATCTTCTCCTCGCTGTGTATAGTCCTGTAATGTCTCCATGATAATCTTCTCCTCGCTGTGTATAGTCTCCTGTAATGTCTCCATGATAATCTTCTCCTCGCTGTGTATAGTCTCCTGTAATGTCTCCATGATAATCTTCTCCTCGCTGTGTATAGTCTCCTGTAATGTCTCCATGATAATCTTCTCCTCGCTGTGTATAGTCTCCTGTAATGTCTCCATGATAATCTCCTCCTCGCTGTGTATAGTCTCCTGTAATGTCTCCATGATAATCTTCTCCTCGCTGTGTATAGTCTCCTGTAATGTCTCCATGATAATCTTCTCCTCGCTGTGTAGTCTCCTGTAATGTCTCCATGATAATCTTCTCCTCGCTGTGTATAGTCTCCTGTAATGTCTCCATGATAATCTTCTCCTCGCTGTGTATAGTCTCCTGTAATGTCTCCATGATAATCTTCTCCTCGCTGTGTATAGTCTCCTGTAATGTCTCCATGATAATCTTCTCCTCGCTGTGTATAGTCTCCTGTAATGTCTCCATGATAATCTTCTCCTCGCTGTGTATAGTCTCCTGTAATGTCTCCATGATAATCTTCTCCTCGCTGTGTATAGTCTCCTGTAATGTCTCCATGATAATCTTCTCCTCGCTGTGTATAGTCTCCTGTAATGTGTCCATGATAATCTTCCCCCCGCTGTGTATAGTCTCCTGTAATGTCTCCATGATAATCGTCTCCTGTAATGTCTCCATGATAATCTTCTCCTCGCTGTGTATAGTCCTGTAATGTCTCCATGATAATATTCTCCTCGCTGTGTATAGTCCTGTAATGTCTCCATGATAATCTTCTCCTCGCTGTGTATAGTCTCCTGTAATGTCTCCATGATAATCTCCTCCTCGCTGTGTATAGTCCTGTAATGTCTCCTTGATAATCTTCTCCTCGCTGTGTATATTCCTGTAATGTCTCCATGATAATCTTCTCCTCGCTGTGTATAGTCTCCTGTAATGTCTCCATGATAATCTTCTCCTCGCTGTGTATAGTCTCCTGTAATGTCTCCATGATAATCTTCTCCTCGCTGTGTATAGTCTCCTGTAATGTCTCCATGATAATCTTCTCCTCGCTGTGTATAGTCTCCTGTAATGTCTCCATGATAATCTTCTTCTCGCTGTGCATAGTCTCCTGTAATGTCTCCAAGATAATCTTCTCCTCGCTGTGTATAGTCTCCTGTAATGTCTCCATGATAATCTTCTCCTCCCTGTGTATAGTCTCCTGTAATGTCTCCATGATAATCTTCTCCTCGCTGTGTATAGTCTCCTGTAATGTCTCCATGATAATCTTCTCCTCGCTGTGTATAGTCTCCTGTAATGTCTCCATGATAATCTCCTCCTCGCTGTGTATAGTCTCCTGTAATGTCTCCATGATAATCTCCTCCTCGCTGTGTGTAGTCTCCTGTAATGTCTCCATGATAATCTTCTCCTCGCTGTGTATAGTCTCCTGTAATGTCTCCATGATAATCTTCTCCTCGTTGTGTATAGTCTCCTGTAATGTCTCCATGATAATCTTCCCCTCGCTGTGTATAGTCTCCTGTAATGTCTCCATGATAATCTCCTCCTCGCTGTGTATAGTCCTGTAATGTCTCCATGATAATCTTCTCCTCGCTGTGTATAGTCCTGTAATGTCTCCATGATAATCTTCTCCTCGCTGTGTATAGTCTCCTGTAATGTCTCCATGATAATCTTCTCCTCGCTGTGTATAGTCTCCTGTAATGTCTCCATGATAATCTTCTCCTCGCTGTGTATAGTCCTGTAATGTCTCCATGATAATCTTCTCCTCGCTGTGTATAGTCCTGTAATGTCTCCATGATAATCTTCTCCTCGCTGTGTATAGTCTCCTGTAATGTCTCCATGATAATCTTCTCCTCGCTGTGCATAGTCTCCTGTAATGTCTCCATGATAATCTTCTTCTCGCTGTGCATAGTCTCCTGTAATGTCTCCATGATAATCTTCTCCTCGCTGTGTATAGTCTCCTGTAATGTCTCCATGATAATCTTCTCCTCGCTGTGTATAGTCTCCTGTAATGTCTCCATGATAATCTTCTCCTCGCTGTGTATAGTCTCCTGTAATGGCTCCATGATAATCTTCCCCTCGCTGTGTATAGTCTCCTGTAATGTCTCCATGATAATCTTCTCCTCGCTGTGTATAGTCTCCTGTAATGTCTCCATGATAATCTTCTCCTCGCTGTGTATAGTCTCCTGTAATGTCTCCATGATAATCTTCTCCTCGCTGTGTATAGTCTCCTGTAATGTCTCCATGATAATCTTCTCCTCGCTGTGTATAGTCTCCTGTAATGTGTCCATGATAATCTTCTCCTCGCTGTGTATAATCTCCTGTAATGTCTCCATGATAATCTTCTCCTCGCTGTGTATAGTCTCCTGTAATGTCTCCATGATAATCTTCTCCTCCCTGTGTATAGTCTCCTGTAATGTCTCCATGATAATCTTCTCCTCGCTGTGTATAGTCTCCTGTAATGTCTCCATGATAATCTTCTCCTCCCTGTGTATAGTCTCCTGTAATGTCTCCATGATAATCTTCTCCTCGCTGTGTATAGTCTCCTGTAATGTCTCCATGATAATCTTCTCCTCGTTGTGTATAGTCTCCTGTAATGTCTCCATGATAATCTTCTCCTCGCTGTGTATAGTCTCCTGTAATGTCTCCATGATAATCTTCTCCTCGCTGTGTATAGTCCCTGTAATGTCTCCATGATAATGTTCTCCTCGCTGTGTATAGTCTCCTGTAATGTCTCCATGATAATGTTCTCTTCGCTGTGTATAGTCTCCTGTAATGTCTCCATGATAATCTTCTCCTAGCTGTGTATAGTCTCCTGTAATGTCTCCATGATAATCTTCTCCTCGCTGTGTATAGTCCTGTAATGTCTCCATGATAATCTTCTCCTCGCTGTGTATAGTCTCCTGTAATGTCTCCATGATAATCTTCTCCTCGCTGTGTATAGTCCTGTAATGTCTCCATGATAATCTTCTCCTCGCTGTGTATAGTCTCCTGTAATCTCTCCATGATAATCTTCTCCTCGCTGTGTATAGTCTCCTGTAATGTCTCCATGATAATCTTCTCCTCGCTGTGTATAGTCTCCTGTAATGTCTCCATGATAATCTTCTCCTCGCAGTGTATAGTCTCCTGTAATGTCTCCATGATAATCTTCTCCTCGATGTGTATAGTCTCCTGTAATGTCTCCATGATAATCTTCTCCTCGCTGTGTATAGTCTCCTGTAATGTCTCCATGATAATCTTCTCCGCGCTGTGTATAGTCTCCTGTAATGTCTCCATGATAATCTTCTCCTCGCTATGTATAGTCTCCTGTAATGTCTCCATGATAATCTTCTCCTCGCTGTGTATAGTCTCCTGTAATGTCTCCATGATAATCTTCTCCTCACTGTGTATAGTCTCCTGTAATGTCTCCATGATAATCTCCTCCTCGCTGTGTATAGTCCCTGTAATGTCTCCATGATAATCTTCTCCTCGCTGTGTATAGTCCTGTAATGTCTCCATGATAATCTTCTCCTCGCTGTGTATAGTCCCTGTAATGTCTCCATGATAATCTTCTCCTCGCTGTGTATAGTCTCCTGTAATGTCTCCATGATAATCTTCTCCTCGCTGTGTATAGTCTCCTGTAATGTCTCCATGATAATCTTCTCCTCGCTGTGTATAGTCTCCTGTAATGTCTCCATGATAATCTTCTCCTCGCTGTGTATAGTCTCCTGTAATGTCTCTATGATAATCTTCTCCTCGCTGTGTATAGTCTCTTGTAATGTCTCCATGATAATCTTCTCCTCACTGTGTATAGTCTCCTGTAATGTCTCCATGATAATCTCCTCCTCGCTGTGTATATCTCCTCCTTGTTCCCAGTCTCCTTTCCTCTGTCATT
This sequence comes from Hyla sarda, assembly GCF_029499605.1. Lineage (NCBI taxonomy): Eukaryota > Metazoa > Chordata > Amphibia > Anura > Hylidae > Hyla > Hyla sarda. The sequence goes on along the minus strand of NW_026607578.1, from coordinate 53,369 downwards.
CTATCCTTGTTCCCATGTATGTGCTCTTACCCCTGTAAACACATAGGTCTTCTTCATTACATTCACTTTCATACCTACACCCCATTTATGTCTTCAGTGGATTCTCCCCATGTCGGCCGCTCTCTCCCCCATGTACAGATCACATGACCTATGCACTTTCATCAATCACTTTTAACCATCTGATTCCATTGTGTAATATAAAAGTCGTCCCATAAATCACTGCTCCATCTCTTGTCTCTTATTCTCTTCTAATATCTGCAGGTATCGGTCTCTGCTACTTCTATTACAAAGCATCTCTGATGCAGAGACACCTTACAAGGAACAGAGACATTGTCTTTGACAGGTGTCCCTGCTCCACAGCACAATTTCAATGGTGCCTTACACTAGTTAGATCCCATAACGATCCAGGAAATTACATTTTTGCATCTTCATTTGTTTCCTCCTCTCCGAAGAGCCATCACTCATTTTTCCATCTCCAGACCCTATTGCTTGTTTTTTGCGGTAACAATCATGTTATGTGCTGTAAAATTGACTTGTTATCTTCATAGATCAGGTTGGTACGGTCCCTATGTATAACATAGCGTTATCTTTAACTCTTTTTTTTATTTAAACTCATTTTACTATAAAAGTGAGTAAAGAGACGTACAGTGTAAGTACAGACCATGGAAGTCTATGACAAAATCCCATTCAGCACAGCATGATGTATACAGAGTGAGGACAGCTGCATAACACAGTCAGTGACTACAGACACAATACAACCTAAACCGGGAACCTTAAACACAATAGACATATATTTACGTCTATTCCCGGCTCCCATTATGTGAAGCGCGCTCAGGAGCTGATCGCGCTTCATACCCGATGAGTCTCTGTTTCTATCAGCAACCAGCGGCTAATACCGGACTTCGCCGATCAGGCTGGTGTCCGGCACCAAAGTGGCGGCATCTAAAACAGAAGAAGACACATGCTGGTTAGCTCAGTGGGCTGGTCGGGACCGCCGCCGTGAAATCTCTGCATGGAGATCGCAGGGGGTCCGAGTGGAGGGACTCCCGCGATCAGACATCTTATCCCCTATCCTTTGGGTGGTCCATGTGGTCTGATGAGCACAGTTAAACAGATTTGTAAATTACTTTTATTTAAAAATCTTAAGTACTGAAAGGATAATCAGCTGCTGTATGTTCTTTTTGTTGTGTAGTTCTTTCCAGTCCGACCACAGTGCTCTTTGCTGCCACTTCTGTCCATGTCAGGAACTTTCCTGAACAGAAGCAAATATCTATAGCAAACCTCTCCTGCTCCGGACAGTTCCTGACATGGACAGAGGTGGCAGCAGAGAGCAATGTGATCAGACTGAAAAGAACTACACAACTTCCTGTGGAAGTACTGGAAGAATTAAGATTTTTAAATAGAAGTAATTTGCAATTCTGAATAACTTTATAGCACCAGTTGATTAAAAAATTTTTTTCTATCGGAGTACCCCTTTAAAAGATTCCATAAATAAATTATTACAGCCGGTGACTGGGCAGAATCTGAGACTGTTCCCTGCATATAGTGGTTACTACTCACCTGGGCGGTTACCTGTAGGAATGTCCTCCTTATACTGCTCATCACTGCTCACATCTGTCTCTTCTTCTTCTCTTAAATCTGTAGTATTACTATAGATCACATCTTTCCCTGTAGGAATGTCCTCCTTATACTGCTCATCACCGCTCACATCTGTCTCTGCTTCTTCCTTTATATCTGTAGTATTAATATAGATCACATCTTTTCCTGTAGAAATGTGCTCCTTATACTGCTCATCACCACTCACATCTGTCTCTGGAGCATTAATATTGTTCGGATCTTCTCCCTGATTCATAAGATGTGGAAGAAATATAGTAAAAGTCATCAGACAGTAGGAGAAGTCACGTGGGATGTTATAGATGAGCAGGAGATGAGGAGTCATGGAGGGTGAGGGGACTGACCACAGGAGCTTCACAGCCCTTCTACAGATTATAGGGAATATCTCCATCTACCTGATCATCCTGTGGAAGAAGAGGACGGGGACACCTCTCGGGTGCTGTTCTCTTACTGGATCTGACTGTAGGGAACACATACAGAGACTGAATTCATTCTTTACATACAAATAATGAGAGGACGTGTGTATATAGTCATGTCTATTACCTGGTGATGTGAGGGGCTGCTGATCCTCCATCATGACCTGATCCTTGTACTGATCCTTGTGTCCTTCTACATACTCCCACTCCTCCATGGAGAAATAGACCACCACGTCCTGATACCTTATAGGAACCTGACACACAATGATACAGTCATCACCCCGACCCCTCCATTACTGTATAATGTCCCAGCAGTGTCACCTCTCCAGTCATCACCAGACCCCTCCATTACTGTATAATGTCCCAGCATTCCCAGCAGTGTCACCTCTCCAGTCATCACCAGACCCCTCCATTACTGTATAATGTCCCAGCATTCCCAGCAGTGTCACCTCTCCAGTCATCACCAGACTCCTCCATTACTGTATATTGTCCCAGCAGTGTCACCTCTCCAGTCATCACCAGACCCCTCCATTACTGTATATTGTCACAGCAGTGTCACCTCTCCAGTCATCACCAGACCCCTCCATTACTGTATAATGTCCCAGCAGTGTCACCTCTCCAGTCATCACCAGACCCCTCCATTACTGTATAATGTCCCAGCAGTGTCACCTCTCCAGTCATCACCAGACCCCTCCATTACTGTATAATGTCCCAGCATTCCCAGCAGTGTCACCTCTCCAGTCATCACCAGACTCCTCCATTACTGTATAATGTCCCAGCAGTGTCACCTCTCCAGTCATCACCAGACCCCTCCATTACTGTATAATGTCCCAGCAGTGTCACCTCTCCAGTCATCACCAGACCCCTCCATTACTGTATAATGTCCCAGCAGTGTCACCTCTCCAGTCATCACCAGACCCCTCCATTACTGTATAATGTCCCAGCAGTGTCACCTCTCCAGTCATCACCAGACCCCTCCATTACTGTATAATGTCCCAGCAGTGTCACCTCTCCAGTCATCACCAGACCCCTCCATTACTGTATAATGTCCCAGCAGTGTCACCTCTCCAGTCATCACCAGACCCCTCCATTACTGTATAATGTCCCAGCAGTGTCACCTCTCCAGTCATCACCAGACCCCTCCATTACTGTATAATGTCCCAGCAGTGTCACCTCTCCAGTCATCACCAGACCCCTCCATTACTGTATAATGTCCCAGCAGTGTCACCTCTCCAGTCATCACCAGACCCCTCCATTACTGTATAATGTCCCAGCAGTGTCACCTCTCCAGTCATCACCAGACCCCTCCATTACTGTATAATGTCCCAGCAGGGTCACCTCTCCAGTCAGCAGCTCCATCATCTTGTTGATGAGTTCTAGGATCTTCTGTTCATTCATTTCCTCATGTATCAGGGAGTGAGGTGGGGGCCCCGGGATTGGGCTCAGGGTTCTTCCCCATCCTTCACACACAGGGGCCCGACAGCGCCCACTAGAGGACTTCTTCACTACTGTGTAATCCTGTGTATGGAGAGACACATTAATATCACTAATTACATTCCCAGAATCCCTCACCTCTCCAGTCATATCCATCTGTTGTCACATGACCTCATTCTTATCTATGTAATAACAGATGGATATGACTGGAGAGGTAAGGGATTCTGGGAGTGATGTCACTTGACCTCATTCTTATCTATGTAATATCACCCCCAGAATCCCTCACCTCTCCAGTCATATCCATCTGTTATTACATAGATAAGAATGAGGTCATGTGACATCACTTCCAGAATCCCTCACCTCTCCAGTCATATCCATCTGTTATTACATAGATAAGAATGAGGTCATGTGTAGTTTTCCCTTCCCCAATATCGCGCCACACCCCTACCCCTTAATTCCCTGGTTGAACTTGATGGACATATGTCTTTTTTCGACCGTACTAACTATGTAACTATGTAACTATGTAACATCACTCCCAGAATCCCTCACCTCTCCAGTCATATCCATCTGTTATTACATAGATAAGAATGAGGTCATGTGACATCACTCCCAGAATCCCTCACCTCTCCAGTAAGCCGGAAGAGTATCTGTAGGGTGAGGTTTATGATCCTGTCGGCCATCTTGTTCCTGTCTCTCTCCATGGTTGATGGGTGATCCAGGAGAATTCTCTTATATAGAAGATATCAGCAGAGGATCCTGGATTGGAGAAACCTGAAGGGAAGAAGAGGAGACGATGATAAACCGCACCAGATTCTATGGAGAAATAAAATCCATTTCCTGGAGATAATCTGGGGAAACATCTGAGGAGACATTATAGGAGTTTTCAGATTTCTCTATAAAACAAAATCCATTGTCCGAGGGCTGTAAAATAAGAGACTAGAGCGCACTCCCCTCTCCCGTCCAGTGGTGGCGCTCTGGTCCTCCAGGTCTTCTGAGGTCGCTCTCCCTGCTCTGCTGAAGACGTTGTGAATCCATTTCTCCTAATCTCTGAGGCTGCGGTGTATTCAGAACGTCTTCATCAGAACAGGGAGAAGAATAGAGGGATTCAATATGACATTGTCCAATGAAGAATACTGAAATGTGTCCACTAGGGGGCACAATATACATCACAATTACATCAGGATTTTATGTGTATTGTGATATGTCCCCCCCGGAAGAACCTGCTATTACCTGCAGCAGAGGCCGAGCATCATATACCGTTACACACGCAGGGTCTGGGCCACCACCGGAGTCAGTGTTTCCCAAGCAGGGTGCCTCCAGCTGTTACAGCATTTGGCTGTCAGGGCATGCTGGGAGTTGTAGTTTTACAACAGCTGGAGGCACGCTGGTTTGGAAACACTGTCTATAGTAATAATAGGGGCGCAAAAACCTGATGCTTACATAGTCCTGTATGGAAGAAGTGGCTGATACCCGGAGAAAAGAGACTGACCAGGTGACAGGATGGGCGGGTAAGTGACCTGATACCTTCACCATCCAGACATCCCCTGGGGGCAGTATAGGCAGGAAATCAGGAAACAACCGCTGGTCGGCACGGCGCTCCCTAGAGAAACAACCGCACAGCGCCATGTCTAAGCCACGCCCACCTACATTATTTTATTACAAAAATGGGATATAAACTTATTAGGGGAGGGGCTTCTATTACAAACCCTGAATAACGCTCTGCCATAGTGATCAGTGTTATCGGTGCTCGGCTTATACAGGCTGTGGAGGTGTCTGTATACTTAGAGCACCGATCTGAGCACAGAGCATGGTAAGGGGCCCTCCGGCCGTCATCTCAGCTGATCTAGACTCCGCCCCCCAACAACTGCATTTTACTAATTTTAGATCCTGCAATCGACTTTAATCACGGAATCTAAAGGGTTAATGGTGATGAGCGTCATTAGTGGTGAGTCCTGGCTGCTTATAGCTCCTGAGCTCACCTCAAAGTCCCATATGGGGCACAGAATGTAAATATACATCGTCTCCTTAAGGGTTAATAATAAACATCCCCAATAATCCTGATCTGATGGTGACCGCACACACATACCTATATCTGTAGAGGAGCCGTGTGCTTACAGGACCTGCGATGATGTCACCGTCATGTGATCAGTCACATGGAGGAGGAGTCGTCACATGATCAGGGGCTGCTGCTCTGAGAGATCACAACAGCAGTAACTGCCCCACCAGGACCTGCTCTGTATCTGCTACATGCTGGAGGTGTAGGACCTGTGATGATGTCACAATCATGTGACCAGTACATTTTGCGGGCAAATTTAGCAGCCTAGATGTGACTGTGGTTAAAGGACCTGTGGGAAGGATCATGTGACAGGAGTGGGCGGAGCTCAGCAGTGCAGGATTGCGGGTGAAGGTCCTGTGATAATGGTCATATGACAGCAGAGTCCTGCATACACTGAGCAGATGAGCCTAGAGCAGCAGCCCCTGATCATGTGACTCCTCCATGTGACTGATCACATGACGGTGACATCATCGCAGGTCCTGTAAGCACACGGCTCATGTACAGTCTGCAGGTGGAGGTATGTGTGTGGTCACATGTGGAGGCTGTCAGATGGTTTTTGTACTATTAACCCCTTCAGGACTCGGCAGTTTTGATTGTTAACCCCTTAAGGACACAGCGATTTTAACTTTTTTCCTCCTCGCTTTCTAATAGGCAGAAGGCTTGTAATTTCCTCTTTACAAACCCATAAGAGGATTGTTGTTTTTTGCACCACAGATTTGTACTTTGTAATGACATCACTCATTTTACTGCAAAACAAGGGCCAAAAAAATATTAACATTTTTAAAATCTTGTTACAGATTTTTAAAATGTGGGTTCTTCTGTTTGGACGCAGTGCACATTACGGTAATAATTCTCTTTATTCTGTAGGTCCAAACGATTACAATGATAAATGATTTATATAGGTTTTATTTAACACTTTTAAAATATAAAAAATATTCTAACTTTTTGTACAAAAATTATTATGCATCATATTTTCCTACCTTGACCCCTATAACTCTCTTATTATTCCATATACCGGGATGTATGAAAGTCATTTTTTGCGCTGTGATCTGTAATTTTTATCGGAAACACTTTAGTTTTGATGAGACTTTTTGATCGCTTTTTATGAATTTTTTCTGGTCCATGAAGTGGTGTTTTTTTACGTTTACGCCATTGACCGTGCGGTTAAACATATGTATATGTTTTTATAAAAATAATAATTGGTAAATGGGGAAGATTCAATCGTTTATTAGGGGAGGGGCTTATTCACATTAAGTTAATGTTCTTTTTACCTTATTCACAGTTTTTTAGTCCCTGTAGTAGACTATTACATGGAATCTATAGATTACATACACTGATCAATGCTGTGATGCTGAGGCTGCCTGCAGGATTGGAGCGTCGTTCAGACAGCGTGGAGCGAGGTTAGGGACCTCCACCCGTTCTCTCAGCTGACCAGGACCCCGCTATTTCACTGTGGGTGTCCTTATCAGCTCCACCGGAAATAGATTTTTGGCATTGGTGATGTCCGGCATTAGCAATGAGTCCCAGATGCTGATAGCAGGTAGGACCTAGGGACTATGAATCGTGCTGAACTCCTGACTGTGCTTCATAGACTGGCAGCAGCCTCCCTCCCCTCCAAATCTTATCACTTTAATGACAGGAGTCCCTGCTCTGAAAGGGGTTTCCTGCACAAGAGCAGAAGATATGTCAGATTTGATGTGTCTCATGCTGCGGAGCTGGGCCCATGGCTATACATTATATACCTCCTGCCCAGTCAGCCATGAAGGAGTTAAATGGTGGTGATGAATTGCCTTAACTCTTTTGGGGCCACACACTATACAGATAGCTGCTTATTGTCCCTTCTACTCGCTGGGATAAGAGCAACCAGTCTAGCTAGGGTTAAGTGGCGCACAGCACTGCCAATTCTATCCTTAGGGGCCAGACAGTAAGCAGCCATCTATATAGTCCCGGGGGAGGGGAGCAGTGATACTATGAAATATCACTTAACTCCTTACACTCCATGGGACGAGCGCTTTGGGTATAATGACCTGAACTGACAGCTGGATCATCAGACTTGCGGTCAGTTCGGGACATGTGACCATAATATAGAGGATCTACCCCGACAAGTATTCACCTCATCATCCGAGAGCAAGAAGATAAATCATGTGCAGGAATATCCCCTCAAATGTCTCCATATAACATCCTGGAATTGTATAGAATTAAATGTTTATTCACAATACAGGTTCCTATAAGGTGTCAGGACGTGGCGGTCTATTTCTCCATGGAGGAGTGGGAGTATGTAGAAGGACACAAGGATCAGTACAAGGATCAGGTCATGATGGAGGATCAGCAGCTCCTCACATCACCAGGTAATAGACATGACTATATACACACGTCCTCTCATTATTTGTATGTAAAGAATGAATTCAGTCTCTGTATGTGTTCCCTACAGTCAGATCCAGTAAGAGAACAGCACCAGAGAGGTGTCCCCGTCCTCTTCTTCCACAGGATGATCAGGTAAATGGAGATATTCCCTATGATCTGTAGAAGGGCTGTGAAGCTCTTGTGGTCAGTCTCCTCACCCTCCATGACTCCTCATCTCCTGCTCATCTATAACATCCCACGTGAATTCTCCTAATGTCTGATGACTTTTACTATATTTCTTCCACATCTTATGAATCAGGGTGAAGATCCGAACAATATTAATGCTACAGAGACAGATGTGAGCGGTGATGAGCAGTATAAGGAGAACTTTCCTACAGAGAAGGATCTGATCTATATTAATGCTACAGACATAAAGGAAGAAGAAGAGACAGATGTGAGCGGTTATGAGCAGTATAAGGAAGACATTCCTATAGGGAAAGATCTGATCTATATTAATGCTCCAGAGATAAATGTGAGCTGTAATAAGCAGTATAAGGAAAACATTCCTACAGGAAAAGATCTGATCTATATTAATGCTACAGACATAAAGGAAAAAGAGACAGATGTGAGCAGTAATAAGCAGTATAAGGAAGATATTCCTACAGAAAAAGATCTGATCTATATTAATACTACAGACATAAAGGAAGAACAAGAGACAAATTTAAGCTGTGATGAGCAGTATAAGGAGGACATTCCTACAGAAAAAGATCTGATCTATATTAATACTACAGACATAAATAAAGAAGAAGAGAGAGATGTGAGCGGTGATGAGCAGTATAAGGAGGACATTCCTACAGGGAAAGATCTGATCTATATTGATGCTATAGACATAAAGAAAGAAGAAGAGACAGATGTGAGCGGTAATGAGCAGTATAAGGAGGACAGCCCCACAGGGAAAGATCTCATCTATATTAATGCTACAGACATAAAAGAAGAAGAAAAGACATATGTAAGCAGTGATGAGCAGTATAAGGAGGACATTTCTACAGGGAAAGATCTTATCTATATTAATGCTACAGACAAAAAGAAAGAAGAAGAGACAGATGTGATCGGTCATGAGCAGTATAAGGAGAACATTTCTACAGGGAAAGATCTTATCTATATTAATGCTACAGACAAAAAGAAAGAAGAAGAGACAGATGTGAGCGGTGATGAGCAGTATAAGGAGGACATTCCTACAGGTAACCACCCAGGTGAGTAGTAACCACTAAATACAGAGAAGAGTCACAGATTCTACTCAGTCACAGCTGCAGTAATCACAGAAAAAAATAATGTTCATATATGTTACTCACTAGGTCATCCAGATGCTATACAGGTCTTTTTTATTTGTCTTCTGTATTTGGCTTACAAATCCCTCTGTTCTGCTGCTCACTTATTCTGACATCCACTGTTCAGGAAGGGGAGTGTCCGAGGCAAGCACTGAGCCCGCCCTCACTCACCATTCATTCACTTCCTCCCTGGGTCTGCTGTGCCAGGTTTCTTTATCCAATCACTGCAGGCTATTCTGTAACCCCCTCCTCTCTGCTTTCATGCTGCAGTCTGATAGGACAGGAGTGAGCACAGAGGAGTACTAGTCCTGCCAGGTCTGTGCTTCAGCTGGGACAAAGATGATGCTGCAGCCGGACAGGATTTTGTTTTAGATCGGTGGTCTCAAAGTGTGGCCCTTATTGATACTGAGCATGCGTTTTGTCTTTAACCCCTTAAGGACCAGGCCAATTTTATTTTTATTTTTCGCTTTTTCCTCCTCGCCTTCTAAAATCCATAACTCTTTAAAATTTACATCCACAGACCCATAAGAGGCTTGTTTTTTTGTGCGACCAATTGTACTTTGTAATAACATCAATAATTTTACCATAAAGTGTACGGCAAACCCCAATTTTTTTTTTGTGAGGAAATTTTTATGAAAACCACAATTTTGCTGATTTTGGAGGGTTTGGTTTTCACACTGTACCCTTTACAGTTCTTTATTCTGTTGGTCAATATGATGAAAATTATACCCATGATTATACACTTTTCTATTATTATCCGGCTTTTAAAACATCTCAAACTTTTTCTTTTTTACAAAATCAGTCTCCCTATTTGGACAATCTATAACTTTTTAATTTTTCCGTATATGGGGCGGTATGAGGGCTCAGTTTTTTGCACCATGACCTGTAGTTTTTTTTTTGTTCCAATTTTTTGTACTTTTTTTATGTTTACGCTGTTCACCGGGATCATTAACATTTATAGATCGGACATTTATGCAGGCAGCAATACCAAATATGTTTAATAATTATTTTTTTTAATACTTTTTTGAGTAAAATAGGGGAAAATAATGATTTACATTTTTTTAGGGTGGATTTTAAATTTATTGTTTTTACTTTTTACACTTTTTTTTTTACTTTTATTTTTAACTCCTTATGTCCCCATAGGGGACTATCTATAGCAATCATTAGATTGTCAATGCTGTTCCGTTCCATACATAGGCTTAGTACTGATCCGTATTATCAGCGATCTTCTGCTCTGGTCTGCTGGAAGGCAAATCAGGGCAGAAGACCCCGGGAGAGCGGTGGAGGCAGGTGAGGGGACCTCCGTGCCGCCGACAATCAGATCAGCTATTACAAGTGCCGCGCCGCCACAAATGCCGTGATCTGTATTGATCACGGCATCTGAGGGGTTAACGGTGGACATCAGCGCTATTGCTGATGTCCGCCATTACCGGCGGTTCCCTTGTTGCTGATAGCACCTGCCGTGCATGTTGCGAGCACTACTCCAATACTCACTGTCATGTACAGGACACAAATGTACATCCTGGTGCGCGAAGTACTGCCGCACCAGGTCGTACATTAACATCCATTGTCATTAAGGGGTTAAAGTCCTTGCGCTGTTGTTTTTATTGTCTCTGTTGTCTCCATCTTATATAGTCAGCAGGATTTCCATGTAGACGACTAGAGGAATAATTTGGGATATTTCCCAGCACTTCTGTATTGCTGGGGGCTCTGAACCGCCTCGGCTGTCGTCTGATTTGTGCCCTATGGATTGTTCATTGCTGCTGGATGGGAGTGTGATGGGGTCCAGGAGTGGGGTGTATGTGACCTGAAGAACCTATATTATGTCTACATTAACTATTTATTATCCAGAGGACGGGGAGAAGGTTCCATGATGTCACATGCTGCACTTATAATGTTCTACTAAAAAGACTATAAATATGGGCGCAGTTATTAATAAAATCTGTGTTATTCTCTGCAGATTCTTGTACCAGGAGATCAGAGGAGAATCTTATATCTTCAGATTATAAAGCAGATGATGATATCACACAAGATACATATGAAGAACATTCCATTATCCCAGATACACCCTCAGCCCTTCACAGCCAAGATCTGTCATCTCATCCTTATATACAGGTCCTGTCTTCTCACTCATCACAGGATGTTCAGCTAAATAAAGGTCACAGAAGGGGTGTTGGACATGAAAGAAATCACACAGGAAAGAAACCATATTCATGCTCAGAATGTGGGAAATGTTTTACTCAGAAATCAAGTCTTGTTACACATCAGAGAACTCACAAAGGAGAGAAGCCATTTTCATGCTCAGAATGTGAGAAATGTTTTTCTTCTAAATCAGATCTTGTTGTGCATCAGAGAACACACACAGGGGAGAAGCCATTTGCATGTTCACAATGTGGAAAATGTTTCACTCAGAAATCGCATCTTGTTGGACATCAAACAACCCACACAGGAGAGAAGCCATTTTCATGTTCAGAATGTGGAAAACATTTTACTTCTAAAACATGGCTTGTTCAGCATAAGAGAACTCACACAGGGGAGAAACTGTGTTCATGTTCAGAATGTGGGAAATGTTTTACTTCTAAATCACGGCTTGTTGAACATCAGAGAACTCACACAGGGGAGAAGCCATTTCCATGTTCAGAATGTGGGAAATGTTTTACTAAGAAATCAAATCTTGTTGAACATCAAACAACTCACACAGGAGGGAAGCCATTTTCTTGTTTAGAATGTGTAAAAAAATTTACTTCTAAATCCCGGCTTGTTAAACATAAGAGAGTTCACACAGGGGAGAACCCATTTTCATGTTCAGAATGTGGGAAATGTTTTACTTCTAAATCAAATATTATTGAACACCAGAGAACTCACACAGGGGAAAAACCATATTCATGTTTAGAATGTGGGAAATGTTTTACTAAGAAATCAACTCTTGTTGAACATCAAAGAACTCACACAGGGGAGAAGCTGTTTCCATGTTCTGAATGTGGGAAATGTTTTACTCGGAAAGCACATCTTGTTGTACACCTACAGAAATGTCTGTTTTACAAAATGCAAATAGAATCCAAATAACACATCTGTATGTATTGTCGTGCGGTAATAACTCAATTATGAATTATGGTCATAAAATATTAATTATGAAAAATTAAAACAATTGAAAATTATTAAAAATATCAAAATTATGACCTGGTGAATTGTAGACAAAGCTAATCAATACAATTCACTAGAGATGAGCGAACTTACAGTAAATTCGATTCGTCACAAACTTCTCGGCTCGGCAGTTGATGACTTTTCCTGCATAAATTAGTTCATCCTTCAGGTGCTCTGGGGGCTGGAAAAGGTGGATACAGTCCTAGGAAAGAGTCTCCTAGGACTGTATCCACCTTTTCCAGCCCATGGGAGCACCGGAAAGCTGAACTAATTTATGCAGGAAAAGTCATCAACTGCCGAGCCGAGAAGTTTGTGACGAATCAAATTTAATGTAAGTTCGCTCATCTCTACAATTCACATCTGAGTCCGACTATTTCCTCAGATATCAACAAGTTCTTTTTATGACGGGATGACGGTAACGCTTAAGGAAGTAGTTTTGCAATATACAATAATACACAGGTATAAAGTATGCAGATTTATTGGTTATTAGGTTATAGACATAAATGAGTAACAAACACAATGATATATGCAAATGAATATCAATTAGATATTAGTAAACATTACAAGTTTGTTAATTGACTACATATAATAGAACAATACATGTGAGTAGTAAGTAACTTGTTACAATAAAACAAAATCTACTAGGTTAGGAATATCATATAAGAAAAAGGTTACATATCACTCTATTCAGAGGAACCTCATGATATGAAGATGGGTAATATCTAATCATAGACATCAATATGGAATGCTAAATACACTCCGCCCCCTTCTAACCAACTACAAATCACATGACTCCAAGAATGGGCAAATCCATCTAAGGAAATAAACATGGAAGAAATGTAATATACTTCCGCCCCATTCTGGACTATTTTCTATACATGATCTTGGTAAGACATTAAGACTGATTAGCAGAGATATATGATCTTGCTCTATATTATAGGATAGCAGGAGATGTGGGAATAAGTTCCTCTACAAAAGGCGCTGGTAACCAAAAGTGGAGATAAAACTTCTTTATTTGCTACGCGTTTCGATCCCGAACCGGGATCTTCATCAGGCATAAAATTCCATGCAATACAGTTACATTTATAGTCTAAGAAGATTGATGACCACTTCCGGAACACCGGAAAAAGACGTGTCACTAAGATAATTGTGCAATAAATGCAATGTATAAGAATCAGCACAATAGTATTGTTAAAATCATTAAAGATTATTAATATTTTATGTTAAAAAGTATTAAACACTTTTATTTGTGAAACTGATTGAAAATGAATGAAAAACAGTACCTCAAAACAACCATTGGGTGGCAGTGTTGTAGTACAATGATGTGGAGAAGACAATGGCTGTTACGCCGAGCGCTCCGGGTCCCCGCTCCTTCCCGGAGCGCTCGCAGCGTTCTCTCATTCGCAGCGCCCCGGTCAGACCTGCTGACCGGGTGCGCTGCGATATTACTCCCAGCCGGGATGCGATTCGCGATGCGGGACACGCCCGCTCGCGATGCGCATCTCGGCTCCCGTACCTGGCCCGTTCCCCGTCTGTGTTGTCCCGGCGCGCGCGGCCCCGCTCCTTAGGGCGCGCACGCGCCGGGTCTCTGCCATTTAAAGGGCCGCTGCGCCACTGATTGGCGCAGCAGGCCTAATCAGTATTCTCACCTGTGCACTCCCTACTTATACCTCACTTCCCCTGCACTCCCTTGCCGGATCTTGTTGCCATTGTGCCAGTGAAAGCGTTCCCTTGTGTGTTCCTAGCCTGTGTTCCAGACCTCCTGCCGTTGCCCCTGACTATGATCCTTGCTGCCTGCCCTGACCTTCTGCTACGTCCGACCTTGCTCTTGTCTACTCCCTTGTACCGCGCCTATCTTCAGCAGTCAGAGAGGTTGAGCCGTTGCTGGTGGATACGACCTGGTTGCTACCGCCGCTGCAAGACCATCCCGCTTTGCGGCGGGCTCTGGTGAATACCAGTAGCAACTTAGAACCGGTCCACCAGCACGGTCCACGCCAATCCCTCTCTGGCACAGAGGATCCACCTCCAGCCAGCCGAATCGTGACAGTAGATCCGGCCATGGATCCCGCTGAAGTCCCACTGCCAGTTGTCGCCGACCTCACCACGGTGGTCGCCCAGCAGTCGCAACAGATAGCGCAACAAGGTCACCAGCTGTCTCAACTGACCGTGATGCTACAGCAGCTATTACCACAGCTCCAGCAACAATCTCCTCCGCCAGCTCCTGCACCTCCTCCGCAGCGAGTGGCCGCTTCCGGCTTACGATTATCCTTGCCGGATAAATTTGATGGGGACTCTAAGTTTTGCCGTGGCTTTCTTTCGCAATGTTCCCTGCACTTGGAGATGATGTCGGACCAGTTTCCTACTGAAAGGTCTAAGGTGGCTTTCGTAGTCAGCCTTCTGTCTGGGAAAGCTCTGTCATGGGCCACACCGCTCTGGGACCGCAATGACCCCGTCACTGCCTCTGTACACTCCTTCTTCACGGAGATCCGAAATGTCTTTGAGGAACCTGCCCGAGCCTCTTCTGCTGAGACTGCCCTGCTGAACCTGGTCCAGGGTAATTCTTCTGTTGGCGAGTACGCCATCCAATTCCGTACTCTTGCCTCCGAATTATCCTGGAATAATGAGGCCCTCTGCGCGACCTTTAAAAAAGGCCTATCCAGCAACATTAAAGATGTGCTAGCCGCACGAGAAATTCCTGCTAACCTGCATGAACTTATTCATCTTGCCACCCGCATTGACATGCGTTTTTCCGAAAGGCGTCAGGAGCTCCGCCAGGATATGGACTTTGTTCGCACGAGGCGGTTTCTCTCCCCGGCTCCTCTCTCCTCTGGTCCTCTGCAATCCGTTCCTGTGCCTCCCGCCGTGGAGGCTATGCAAGTTGACTGGTCTCACTTGACACCTCAAAAGAGGACACGACGCCGCATGGAGAACCTATGCCTGTACTGTGCCAGTACCGAACACTTCTTGAAAGATTGTCCTATCCGTCCTCCCCGCCTGGAAAGACGTATGCTGACTCCGCACAAAGGTGAGACAGTTCTTGATGTCTACTCTGCTTCTCCACGCCTTACTGTGCCTGTGCGGATATCTTCCTCTACCTTCTCCTTCTCTGCTACGGCCTTCTTGGATTCCGGATCTGCAGGAAATTTTATTTTGGCCTCTCTCATCAACAGGTTCAACATCCCGGTGACCAGTCTCGCCAGACCCCTCTACATCAATTCTGTTAACAATGAAAGATTGGACTGTACCGTGCGTTACCGCACGGAACCTATCCTAATGTGCATCGGACCTCATCACGAAAAAATTGAATTTTTGGTCCTCTCCAACTGCACTTCTGAAATTCTTCTTGGATTACCGTGGCTTCCCCAACCCTTGATTGATCCACAGGAGAAATCAAGAACTGGGGTACTTCTTGTCACAAGGACTGTCTTAAATTGGTGCCCAGTACTCCTTGCCGTGACCCTGTGGTTCCCCCTGTATCCGGTCTTCCTAAGGCTTATATGGACTATTCTGACGTTTTTTGCAAAAAGCAAGCTGAGACTTTGCCTCCTCACAGGCCTTATGACTGTCCTATTGACCTCCTCCCGGGTACTACCCCACCCCGGGGCAGAATCTATCCTCTGTCTGCTCCAGAGACTCTTGCCATGTCGGAGTACATCCAGGAGAATTTAAAAAAGGGGTTTATCCGCAAGTCCTCCTCTCCTGCCGGAGCTGGATTTTTTTTTGTGTCCAAAAAAGATGGCTCCCTACGTCCTTGTATTGATTACCGCGGACTTAATAAAATCACGGTAAAAAACCGCTACCCCTTACCTCTTATCTCGGAACTCTTTGATCGCTTACAAGGTGCCCACATCTTTACCAAACTGGACTTAAGAGGTGCTTATAATCTCATCCGCATCAGGGAGGGGGACGAATGGAAGACCGCATTTAACACCAGAGATGGACACTTTGAGTATCTGGTCATGCCCTTTGGCCTATGCAACGCCCCTGCCGTCTTCCAAGACTTTGTTAATGAAATTTTTCGTGATCTCCTATATTCCTGTGTTGTGGTTTATCTGGACGATATTCTGATTTTTTCTGCCAACTTAGAAGAACACCGCCAGCATGTCCGCATGGTTCTTCAGAGACTTCGTGACAATCAACTTTATGCCAAAATGGAGAAATGTCTCTTTGAATGTCAATCTCTTCCTTTCCTAGGATACTTGGTCTCTGGCCAGGGACTACAAATGGACCCAGATAAACTCTCTGCCGTCTTAGATTGGCCACGCCCCTCCGGACTCCGTGCTATCCAACGTTTTTTGGGGTTCGCCAATTATTACAGACAGTTTATTCCACACTTTTCCACTATTGTGGCTCCTATCGTGGCTTTAACCAAGAAAAATGCCAATCCCAAGTCCTGGTCCCCCCAAGCGGAAGACGCATTTAAACATCTCAAGTCTGCCTTTTCTTCCGCTCCCGTGCTCTCCAGACCTGACCCATCTAAACCCTTCCTATTGGAGGTAGATGCCTCCTCAGTGGGAGCTGGAGCTGTCCTTCTACAAAAAAATTCTTCCGGGCATGCTGTGACTTGTGTTTTTTTTTCTAGGACCTTCTCCCCGGCGGAGAGAAACTATTCCATCGGGGATCGAGAACTACTGGCCATTAAATTGGCGCTTGAGGAATGGAGGCACCTGCTGGAGGGATCAAAATTTCCAGTTATCATATACACTGATCACAAGAATCTCTCCTATCTCCAGTCTGCCCAACGACTGAACCCTCGCCAGGCTAGGTGGTCGTTGTTCTTTGCCCGTTTTAACTTTGAAATCCATTTTCGCCCTGCTGACAAGAACATTAGGGCCGATGCCCTCTCTCGTTCTTCTGATGCCTCTGAAGTAGAGGTCTCTCCGCAACACATCATTCCTCCGGACTGTCTGATCTCCACTTCTCCAGCTTCCATCAGGCAAACTCCTCCAGGGAAGACCTTCGTTTCTCCACGCCAGCGTCTCGGGATTCTCAAATGGGGACACTCCTCCCACCTCGCAGGCCATGTGGGCATCAAAAAATCCTTGCAACTCATCTCTCGATTTTATTGGTGGCCGACTCTGGAGACTGATGTAATTGATTTCGTGCGGGCCTGTACTGTCTGTGCCCGGGATAAGACTCCTCGCCAGAAGCCTGCTGGTCTCCTTCATCCTCTGCCTGTTCCTGAACAGCCTTGGTCACAGATTGGTATGGACTTTATTACGGACTTGCCCTCATCCCGTGGCAACACAGTTGTTTGGGTGGTCGTTGATCGATTTTCCAAGATGGCACATTTTATTCCTCTTCCTGGTCTTCCTTCAGCGCCTCAGTTGGCAAAGCAATTTTTTATACACATTTTTCGCCTTCACGGTTTGCCCACGCATATCGTCTCAGATAGAGGCGTCCAATTCGTGTCTAAATTCTGGAGGGCCCTCTGTAAACAGCTCAAGATCAAATTAAACTTCTCTTCTTCTTATCATCCCCAATCCAATGGGCAAGTAGAAAGAGTTAATCAGGTCCTGGGTGACTATTTACGGCATTTTGCTTCCTCCCGCCAGGATGACTGGGCAGATCTTCTACCATGGGCCGAATTCTCATACAACTTCAGAGTCTCCGAATCTTCTGCTAAGTCCCCATTTTTCGTGGTGTACGGCCGTCACCCTCTTCCTCCCCTCCCTACTCCCTTGCCCTCTGGTTTGCCCGCTGTGGATGAAGTGACTCGTGATCTTTCCACCATATGGAAAGAGACCCAAAATTCTCTTTTACAGGCTTCATCCCGGATGAAAAGATTTGCTGATAAAAAAAGAAGAACTCCCCCCATTTTTGCTCCCGGAGACAAGGTATGGCTCTCCGCTAAATATGTCCGCTTTCGTGTCCCCAGTTACAAACTGGGACCACGCTATCTTGGTCCTTTCAAAATCAAGTGCCAGATCAACCCTGTCTCTTACAAACTCCTTCTTCCTCCTTCTCTCCGTATTCCCAATGCCTTCCATGTCTCTCTCCTTAAACCACTCATCCTTAACCGCTTCTCTCCCAAAGTTGTTTCTCCCACTCCAGTTTCCGGATCTTCTGACGTCTTTTCTGTGAAGGAGATTCTAGCATCCAAAACGGTCAGAGGTAAAAGATTCTTCTTGGTCGACTGGGAGAATTGCGGCCCTGAGGAGAGATCCTGGGAACCTGAGGACAACATCCTGGACAAAAGTCTTATCCTCAGGTTCTCAGGCTCCAAAAAGAGGGGGAGACCCAAGGGGGGCGGGGTACTGTTACGCCGAGCGCTCCGGGTCCCCGCTCCTCCCCGGAGCGCTCGCAGCGTTCTCTCATTCGCAGCGCCCCGGTCAGACCTGCTGACCGGGTGCGCTGCGATATTACTCCCAGCCGGGATGCGATTCGCGATGCGGGACGCGCCCGCTCGCGATGCGCATCTCGGCTCCCGTACCTGACCCGTTCCCCGTCTGTGTTGTCCCGGCGCGCGCGGCCCCGCTCCTTAGGGCGCGCGCGCCGGGTCTCTGCCATTTAAAGGGCCGCTGCGCCACTGATTGGCGCAGCAGGCCTAATCAGTATTCTCACCTGTGCACTCCCTACTTATACCTCACTTCCCCTGCACTCCCTCGCCGGATCTTGTTGCCATTGTGCCAGTGAAAGCGTTTCCTTGTGTGTTCCTAGCCTGTGTTCCAGACCTCCTGCCGTTGCCCCTGACTACGATCCTTGCTGCCTACCCTGACCTTCTGCTACGTCCGACCTTGCTCTTGTCTACTCCCTTGTACCGCGCCTATCTTCAGCAGTCAGAGAGGTTGAGCCGTTGCTGGTGGATACGACCTGGTTGCTACCGCCGCTGCAAGACCATCCCGCTTTGCGGCGGGCTCTGGTGAATACCAGTAGCAACTTAGAACCGGTCCACCAACACGGTCCACGCCAATCCCTCTCTGGCACAGAGGATCCACCTCCAGCCAGCCGAATCGTGACAATGGCCCTCATTTACTAAGTTTTCCGCTGTCACATTCCTCTCCCCCCCCTCCTGTCACATTCCTCTCCCCCCCTCCTGTCACATTCCCCCCTCTTCCTGTCACATTCCTCTCCCCCCCCTCCTGTCACATTCCTCCCCCCCCCCTCCTGTCACATTCCCCCCTCCTCCTGTCATATTCCCCTCTCCCCCCCTCCTGTCACATTCCTCTCCCCCCCTCCTGTCACATTCCCCCCTCCTCCTGTCACATTCCTCTCCCCCCCCCCTGTCACATTCCTCTCCCCCCCCCTCCTGTCACATTCCCCCTCCTCCTGTCACATTCCTCTCCCCCCCCTCCTGTCACATTCCCCCCTCCTCCTGTCACATTCCTCCCCCCCCTCCTGTCACATTCCTCTCCCCCCCCTCCTGTCACATTCCCCCCTCCTCCTGTCACATTCCTCCCCCCCCTCCTGTCACATTCCTCTCCCCCCTCCTGTCACATTCCTCTCCCCCTCCTGTCACATTCCTCTCCCCCCCCTCCTGTCACATTCCCCCCTCCTCCTGTCACATTCCTCCCCCCCCTCTCCTGTCACATTCCCCTCTCCCCCCTTCTCCTGTCACATTCCTCTCCCCCCCTCTCCTGTCATATTCCCCTCTCCCCCCTCCTGTCACATTCCTCTCCCCCCCTCCTGTCACATTCCTCTCCCCCCCCTCCTGTCACATTCCTCTCCCCCCCTCCTGTCACATTCCTCTCCCCCCCTCCTGTCACATTCCCCTCTCCCCCCCTCCTGTCACATTCCTCTCCCCCCTCCTGTCACATTCCCCTCTCCCCCCCCCTCCTGTCACATTCCCCTCTCCCCCCCCTCCTGTCACATTCCTCTCCCCCCTCCTGTCACATTCCCCTCTCCCTCCCCCCTCCTGTCACATTCCCCTCTCCCTTCTCCTCTTGTCACATTCCCCTCTCTCCCCTTCCTCCTGTCACATTCCCCTCTCCCCCCCTCCTGTCACATTCCCCTCCCCCCTCCTGTCACATTCCCCTCTCCCCCCGCCTCCTGTCACATTCCTCTCCCCCCCCCCCTGTCACATTCCTCTCCCCCTTCTGTCACATTCCCCTCTCCCTCCCCCCTCCTGTCACATTCCCCTCTCCCCCCTCCTCCTGTCACATTCCCCTCTCCCCCTCCTCCTGTCACATTCCTCTCCCCCCTCCTCCTGTCACATTCCTCTCCCCCCTCCTCCTGTCACATTCCCCTCTCCCTCCCCCTCCTGTCACATTCCCCTCTCCCTTCTCCTCCTGTCACATTCCCCTCTCCCCCCTCCTCCTGTCACATTCCTCTCCCCCCTCCTCCTGTCACATTCCCCTCTCCCTTCTCCTCCTGTCACATTCCCCTCTCCCCCTCCTCCTGTCACATTCCTCTCCCCCCTCCTCCTGTCACATTCCTCTCCCCCCTCCTCCTGTCACATTCCCCTCTCCCTCCCCCTCCTGTCACATTCCCCTCTCCCTTCTCCTCCTGTCACATTCCCCTCTCCCCCCTCCTCCTGTCACATTCCTCTCCCCCCCCCTCCTGTCACATTCCCCTCTCCCTTCTCCTCCTGTCACATTCCCCTCTCCCCCCTCCTCCTGTCACATTCCCCTCTCCCCCTCCTCCTGTCACATTCCTCTCCCCCCTCCTCCTGTCACATTCCTCTCCCCCCTCCTCCTGTCACATTCCCCTCTCCCTCCCCCTCCTGTCACATTCCCCTCTCCCTTCTCCTCCTGTCACATTCCCCTCTCCCCCCTCCTCCTGTCACATTCCTCTCCCCCCTCCTCCTGTCACATTCCCCTCTCCCTTCTCCTCCTGTCACATTCCCCTCTCCCCCCTCCTCCTGTCACATTCCCCTCTCCCCCTCCTCCTGTCACATTCCTCTCCCCCCTCCTCCTGTCACATTCCTCTCCCCCCTCCTCCTGTCACATTCCCCTCTCCCTCCCCCTCCTGTCACATTCCCCTCTCCCTTCTCCTCCTGTCACATTCCCCTCTCCCCCCTCCTCCTGTCACATTCCTCTCCCCCCTCCTCCTGTCACATTCCCCTCTCCCTTCTCCTCCTGTCACATTCCCCTCTCCCCCCTCCTCCTGTCACATTCCCCTCTCCCCCCTCCTCCTGTCACATTCCTCTCCCCCCTCCTCCTGTCACATTCCCCTCTCCCTTCTCCTCCTGTCACATTCCCCTCTCCCCCCTCCTCCTGTCACATTCCCCTCTCCCCCCTCCTCCTGTCACATTCCCCTCTCCCCCCTCCTCCTGTCACATTCCTCTCCCCCCTCCTCCTGTCACATTCCCCTCTCCCTTCTCCTGTCACATTCCCCTCTCCCTTCTCCTCCTGTCACATTCCTCTCCCCTCTCCTCCTGTCACATTCCCCTCTCCCTTCTCCTCCTGTCACATTCCCCTCTCCCCCCTCCTCCTGTCACATTCCCCTCTCCCCCCTCCTCCTGTCACATTCCTCTCCCCCCTCCTCCTGTCACATTCCCCTCTCCCCTCTCCTCCTGTCACATTCCCCTCTCCCCCCTCCTCCTGTCACATTCCCCTCTCCCCCCTCCTCCTGTCACATTCCTCTCCCCCTCCTCCTGTCACATTCCCCTCTCCCCCTCCTCCTGTCACATTCCCCTCTCCCCCCCCCCTCCTGTCACATTCCCCTTCTGTCACATTCCTCTCCCCCTTCTGTCACATTCTTGTACTGCAGTAATACACTGGGTTTAATTCCCGAGCTGATTTCAAATCTTCCACGGGACCTGGGAAACCTAGTGTATTACTGCAGAACAAGACCTCTCCCCATCAGCCAATCACTGGCTTGACACGTGACACCACTGCGGCCAGTGATTGGCTGAAAAAGGAAAGGTCCTACTGTACCAAGAAGAGAGGAAACTCCAGAACACACGGAGATGAATCTGCAGGGACCGGGACTAGGTGAGCAAAATGTTAATGTTTTATTTTTCTCCCTGCACACTTTGCTCATTGTTTTTCAAGCAGGGTGCCTTCAGCTGTTTTGAAACTACTACTCCAAGCATGCCCGGACAGCCTTTGCCGATTCGGGCATGCTGAGAGTTGTAGTTTTGCAACAACTGGAGGCATCCTGGTTGGGAAATAGTTTGCACAAACTTGAACACGTTTTTTGCAACAGCTTGCAGCTGTCGGTTAAAAAACAACGCAAAACCCGAGTAATGTGGTCGGGAAAATTGGTAAATATGTGAGAAAGTAAAGTTTTTGTCGGGGAACGCCCCTTTTTAGGCTTTTCAGCAAGCCGAGTCGGGTGGTTTGGGAATTAGTGTCGCAACATGTCGCACATTGTCTGCGCCATGGCGCAGACAATGTGTGACATCATAAACGCGACAAATGCTGTCGGTTTGGCGATAGTAAATGAGGGGCAATGTGTGGTGTTAGTACTCAAAAAGCACCACTAGATGGCAATGAAACCCTGTGTTTTTACGTAAGTTAAAGTGACATGCGCAGCAAAAAGCAGAGAAAAGACTCCAGCTAGATGCGTGGACGGAACATCTACTAGGTGAGTGGGAAAAATGTATGTGGATAATAGTAATGGATATAATAAGAAGTTGGATGTATACAATAAATATATATAGTTGGTCAGATGTTTAAAAGAGAAAAGATGAATTAATATCTATTTTATATATAATTAGATGTACACAATGAATATATATAGATAATTGGCAAGGTGTTTAAAAGAGAAAAAGAAGAACAAGAATTCCTCTATCTTTTAGCATGAAGTGATCTAATGTATTCATAAAATAACTTCAGAGAGTTCATTAAGACCATCGGGAACCAAAGTTCCCATCCTATATATCCAATACACTTCTTTGCGTTTTAATTGCTGGAATCTATTGGAGACATTTTGTGGTATAGCCTCCAGAGGGGTAATGGTGATCGGATTGTTTGTATCAGGATGAGCACAGTGCTTTGAAACTCCATGAAGTAGAACCTTATTCTTGATGTTATATCAATGTTTATTTAACCTATTGAGGAGTGATTGAGTGGTTCTTCCAACGTATTGAAGTGAACATATGCATTGAATGACATATATCACAAAATCTGACTGGCATGTCAGGCGGGTTTTTATATTGAATCTTTCCCCTGTTTATTTAGAGGTGATCCAAGTACAGCCGTGTGTGATTTCTTTACAACACGTGCAGTTTTTGCTGTAACATTTATAACTGCCGGGTTTTGTAGAAGGATTTTTACAGTTATCATTGGTTTGAGAGCGGTGTTGGCGTAACTGGCTCGGGGATAGTAAACTTTTCAGATTTGGTGCTTTCCGAAAGGTAAACTGTGGTCTGTTTGGTAGATGTTGCTTGAGATCGCTATCTTGTTGTGGGACATGCCAGTGTGATTTTAAAATATGTTTAATTGACGATATGTTTTTATTAAAAGTTGTAATAAAATTTGTAGAGAATTTATTAACCTCTTTTTTGGTGTTCTTCTGTTTGGGGGCTAAACATCTTTTTTGATCTAAATTTCTGGCTTTCTCAAAAGCATTCTGAATAATTTGTTCGGGATATTTTTTAGATTTAAAACGTTTATTTAAAATACGTGACTGGGTAAAAAAAATCACTATCTTTTGTGCAGTGTTTTCTGATACGCCGGAATTGACTGAAGGGGATATTGTTGATCCATTTCTTGTAATGCCCACTCTGAAATTCTAGGTAACTGTTCGCATCAACGGATTTAAAATGAGTAGATGTAAAAATACTGTGGTCATCATGTGATATACATAAATCTAAGAATGTGATATTGTTAAAATTTGATTCCATGGTAAAAGAAATGCCCCAGTCATTGTTATTTAATATTTCCAGTAAAAGAGCCTCTGATCCGTCATATCTTTCCCATATAAAAAATAGGTCGTCTATAAAACGACGATAACATTTAATATGGGGTAATAAAATGGGATTATCCCAAATTAAAAAAAATTCAAAAGAGCCGATGAATAAGTTAGCGAACGAAGGTGCCACTTTCGCGCCCATCGCCGTGCCTGTTTCCTGATGGTATATTTTTCCATTATAGGTGAAATAGTTATTCTTTAGAATTAAACTCAGGCCATTAATGAGAAATTCTTTATGTGGGATGGACAAAGTGGCATCTTGCTCTAAAAATTCTTTGACACAATGGATGCCCCTATCGTGATTAATATTGCTGTAGAGCGCTGATACGTCACAGGTGATAAACTTCCATCCTGGCTTCCACTTTATATCTAAAAGTTATTCAATCAGATGAGATGAGTCTCGGAGATGGCTCGTCAATTTCAGAACATGTTCTTGTAGGTATAAATCTATAAAGTGAGCTAAATTGCTCGTCGCCGATAATGTGCAGGAAACAATAGGACGACCTGGGTTTTTATTTTACATCCTTGTGGATCTTAGGCAAGAAGTAGAAATAGGGCTTATTGCCATTTTTATAGTAATATAATTGCGTTCTTCTTTGGTGAGAATACTCTGTTTGAAAGCATCATTAATGAGATTGTGGAGGTCTGCTTCTACTTTCATAAAGGGATCATTATCAGTAATGCTATAATATAATGTATTGGATAAAATATTAGTAGATTCATTTTCAGAATAATCAAGATCCAAAATAACTAAGCCGCCACCCTTATCTGCCGGTCGTAGTACAATGTTTCTATTATTTTGAAGATCTTTTAGTGCTTTTTGCTCATGTTTGGTAATATTCAGTTTCTTTCTGGGTACTTGGTAAATTTTTTCCTTAAAAACTTCAATATAAGGACCTTGTTTATAAAAATGATAAAACGTGGAGGCTGGTTTGACTTGTTTTTAATACTTTTTAACATAAAATATTAATAATCTTTAATGATTTTAACAATACTATTGCGCTGATTCTTATACATTGCATTTATTGCACAATTACATTATCTTAGTGACACGTCTTTTTCCGGTGTTCCGTAAGTGGTCATCAATCTTCTTAGACTATAAATGTAACTGTATTGCATGAAATTTTATGCCTGATGAAGATCCCGGTTCATGATCGGAACGTGTAGCAAATAAAGAAGTTTTATCTCCACTTTTGGTTACCAGCGCCTTTTGTAGAGGAACTTATTCACACATCTCCTGCTATCCTATTCCTCCAGTCCGACTGACGTCACACCGGGAAGTTCCTCGTGGCAGCGGTTCCATCTGACTATCTACATCCAGACGCTATTGTAGGTGTTGTGCTCTGAGTGCAACACCTAGGGGTAACCCATCTTTGTCTCATCTCCTCACTCATGTTAAACGGTCCTCACTAGGGGCACACCTCTTGTTGTTTTTTTTTTCCATTTCTATATTAGTTATTCCATGGCACTTATCCGGTGACCGGTTGAATTGCATTCCACTCGAGGCTTGCCGCACCAGGACCAGACATCATGAATTACTATGCTAATCGGTTGAGCCAGCGGGAGCAGCTTATCTCCAGGCTCACTTTGTCTTTTTATAATGGTACTACCGCACCAGATACTATTGAAACAATAGATGTTCAAGATCCAATTGATGTTCAGACTATGACATCTCTCTTTCATTCATTGGAAAACAAATTAAAAGAAGAGATGCAGCAGCATATTGATGCCAATTTCCTCGAACTATATCTCAAAGAGAAAATTACCCCACAGGGTCTAAGACTGACTTTTAACCCTTCTTTTCATGATGATAGTGAATATGTTACTAATTGGCATGCATTGCTAGATAACTGTACTTTTAGTTTATTAAAGAATATCTGTGAGAAACACATTTCACGTTGCATTACACTCATTACTGAAATATTAAGTTTACAAAATGAACTTAAATCTTTTTCTTCATTCCATGACTTTGATAAAATTAATCATAATATATCCACTCGGCTAATCAAACTAGAAACTGAGTTGATAGAGAAAAAAGCCAATAAATATAACAGAGACCGCACCGACTATAACACTGGTGACCCATGGTCCTGGCATAAAAATAACAACAAAAATAATAACAATAATCATAACCTCTGCAACTCTAATAACACCAACACCACTACAAACCCTCCCAGATCATACTCCAAAGTATCTGAAAATTGTCCACCATTTTCTAAATCACAATATCAACGGTTTACCCCTGGCAACCACATTAGAAATCCACGTCATTTCACCAATAGTAAATACAAATACTCTTGCAACCATATTAATAAACCAGAGTCTGGACAGAGTATGCCGATACATAACTCCAACACTCCTGTCATATCCACTTCACTATCGACTCGGCCCGAGAACATTTCAGCCATATCCACACCACCATCGACACAACTCAATAATCTTTCTGGCCCAGCACCCTCAGGTACCACGACCAATATACACCAGTCACCCATGAACCCTCATATAGAACACAGGTCAACAGTTACTATTGTGGTAGATTAACTCATCGTTCTTGTACATAATGTATATACTGAAGCATAGAGAAATAAATCAGACAGAGCCATTGTGCTTTAGCGTTCTGTGTGCTGTCCACTGGCTTTATTTCAAATCGTTCAAGCTTATATCACCTTTGTCATTAACATAAGTTCCCACCCCCTGCTAGGGGATGTTCTAGCATTTAGGGCAGTGATGGCGAACCTTTTTGAGGCCGAGTGCCTGAATCGTAATGCACGCCAACTTTTTTCCCCTCAAAGTGCCAGCACAGAAATTAAATCAGAATACACATTAGCTTGGCAGTATAGTTCCCCCACATTAGGTGCAGTATAGTTCCCTCACATTAGGTTGGCAGTATAGTTCCCCCACATTAGGCTGGCAGTGTAGTTCTCCACATTAGGTGCAGTATAGTTCCCCCACATTAGGTTGGCAGTATAGTTCCCCACATTAGGGTTGGCAGTATAGTTCCCCCACATTAGGTTGGCAGTATAGTTCCCCCACATTAGGTGCAGTATAGTTCCCCGCACATTAGGGTTGGCAGTATAGTTCCCCCCACATTAGGGTTGGCAGTATAGTTCCCCACATTAGGTGCAGTATAGTTCCCCGCACATTAGGGTTGGCAGTATAGTTCCCCACATTAGGTGCAGTATAGTTCCCCCCCACAAGGTTGGCAGTATACTTCCTCCCACAAGGTTGGCAGTATACTTCCCCCCACAAGGTTGGCAGTATAATTCCCCCCCCCCCACAAGGTTGGCAGTATAGTTCCCCCCACAAGGTTGGCAGTATACTTCCCCCCACAAGGTTGGCAGTATAATTCCCCCCACACAAGGTTGGCAGTATACTTCCCCCCCACCCACAAGGTTGGCAGTATACTTCCCAGCCACCCACAAGGTTGGCAGTATAATTCCCCCCCCCCCACAAGGTTGGCAGTATACTTCCCCCCACCCACAAGGTTGGCAGTATAATTCCCCCCACAAGGTCGGCAGTAAAGTTCCCCCCACATTAGGCAGGCAGTGTTCCCCCACATTAGGCAGGCAGAGTTCCCCCACATTAGACATGCAGTGTTCCCCGACATTAGACAGGCAGTGTTTCCCCACATTAGGCAGGCAGTGTTACCCCACATTAGGCAGGCAGTGTCCCCCCACCGACATACATCCTCCAGCCATATACAGTGTATGGCTGGAGGCTGTATGTGTGTGTCAGAACACCGAAGATGACGTCCCGCTGGTCACTTACCATGTGCGTGTCATCCTCAGTTCTCCCTGATGCTCCGCTCTGCTTTATGGGCGCACGCATACGACGTCAGTGACGTGATGTCCCTGCGTGCTCTACCTCCCGGCGGTCCCTGCATTTTTAAAGCGAACGCGGGAACGCAGAGAGGTAACCGGGATATCCTTGTGTCCCGACATGACCTTTCGGGACACAGGGATGTCCGGAATGTGACGGGGGCCTGTGGCCGCGTGCCCACAGAGAGGGCTCGGTGTGCCACCTGTGGCACGCGTGCCATAGGTTCGCCATTACTGATTTCGTGAGTGTGCAAATATCATGAGGAATGTGCCGTGTCCTCATGGCACTCCACTTCCTGTAACTTTCCCGGGCTTTCTTTTTTCAAACTCTACACATGATGGGAGGGGTGATATGAGAGAGAACAGATGGGGGGAGAGCAGATATGGGAGGAGTGGACAAGTAACAGAAATGTGGAATCTTCATCCTAAATGGGCATTTTACATATACAGTATATAAAATGTATGTATACACACATGTAAATATCTATCACAGTCCCCCCTAAAATGACCAATTTTCCCTTTCCCTAATTTCCATCATCCTAACTCATCTGCCCCAATGTGTTTTCACTGTACTTTAGACGACCCATGGCTTATCCATGGACCCCCTTAGCCTCAGACTTTACACATATGGAGTCAGATGCTGTCCCTATGGGTCACTGGTGTTATAGATGGCATTGAAGCTCTGTAATGGGGTATAGGCTTCATCTGTAATCTCAAAGTCCTCACTTGTCATTACTGGCGTGGTATTCTTGTCGGTTGTCTCACACTTCTTCTTTAGGCAAAACACAACACACAACAAAGCAAGATTATTAGAATTATAAGTATGGTTATTTTACTGGTCCTATACTGGCTGAGATATACGTGCAACAAGTCTCCCAAACATCTTGTATACCCCCCTTTTTCCGTGTACACCATATATCATATCTAATGCCGTACCATTTTGGAATATTATAGTGGATGTGACTCTTAGTTGTTCGGTCTAACCTTGAAAAGCATTTACAAAGAAATGTATTAATCTTAGTTGGTTATAATAGATATAATTAATTTTACTCATGGAAATCTGGGATATTATTGACTCAACTCCATCTTTTTATTTGACCTCTAGCTATAAACTCATCTGGGGCCCCTCTTGGGACTCCTTTAACATCAATATACACAAAGGGATCGAAACTCCCAGCAGGGGCTGTATGTTTTCCTCTAAAGTGTGGTTTAGATTTCTTTGTAGGTTCTGTAATGGAAGTGTGTATGGGCAGACGTGTCTTGACTAATGTGTATTCCCCAGTTTAATTCCTTTCTAATTTAACTCTAAATTTCATATCCCCAAGTATCCCATACTTTACGATAGTTACTATTTACTCATCTGGCTAGCTAGGTCTATCCTTTCTATAATCTTACACCAAGTATTCCTTTCCTTTATAACATTATCACTCACTGAAATACTTGTTGCACCCCGCTTTTTGTACATGTTCACCTACTGATTCTCCTCATACAACGTCACATCCTAACAATCCGTTGTGATTATCTTTCCCTTTGGAACAACCATGGTTATGCACAGACATAGATTTAACAGTTATCAGAGATACATCTATACGGGATCATCATATGCAATCTTCTCTTTCCTTACTTATTTCCTGCATAGGTTTTGAAGAAATGGGTGACAATTACAGAATCTGAACTAGGTACAGTTTCACAAAAGGTTCTTAATTGTATACTTCACTGTATCTATGGTAAGGGATCAGTACACTTAGACAAGGAGACACTGATATTGACCTACCCCAGGCAGTTAGATGAAGTCTACTCATATTCTCTGAAACAGGTAAGATGATTATGGAGTGTGTTGGTCAGGTACCTTTATTGTTTTCACCTAGGTCATATGTCAGATGTAAATGATGACGTCTGTACAAACCTTCTTTCTGCATTGTTGAATCCTGAGGCGACCCAATGTACTGACATTACTATGCACATAGCTCTCCTCTGCTTAGTGTATGGGGTCATATATGTTACCATGGGGTACAAGACTGCTGGCACATACATTTTCTTACCAACTCTTTCCGGATGCCTTCTTTGCCCTGTACCACCTCTTTCTTCTTCCATTGGTCTCTCTCAGCATGCATAGCTGGTTCCTTCAAGAGACCTAACCAGAAAATTCCACATTGCCCATCCACCTGTACACTTTGTACCATCATTGTGGGGGAACAGGAGCGCTGCAGCCTTGGCAGCCTACTTCACCATTCAGTCCCCTTGGCTTCTGGGGCTGTTTCCTTCATGTGTCTCTGATCTTTACGATGGCCACTTTCTCTGGCCGC
Source organism: Hyla sarda (assembly GCF_029499605.1). NCBI lineage: Eukaryota > Metazoa > Chordata > Amphibia > Anura > Hylidae > Hyla > Hyla sarda. The sequence goes on along the minus strand of NW_026607578.1, from coordinate 23,111 downwards.
TCTCGGACTTTGAACACTTGAATTACAAACTACAGATTGGTTCGCTCAGGGATTCAAGAACACTCCTACGTCAATAGGCCCATACTTGTGGGCGGTAATTAAAATGTACCTGTACTCAGTGTCATACCTTCAGATATCTTACACATCTCAGTGAATACCTTCAACTCTACTTCTCTGAACCACCAGCTCAGATCAAGTGGTTTATTGCAGTAGAACTTCATTCTGCATGTGGTCACCATATATCCTGTCTTATGTATTACATCTTTACATTACTTAGAACAAACTTACATTTATAACTCAGCATTAACCATGGATTCTCCGATATCCTATCATGGCTCTTGAATTATTATTATTTTTTATAAGTTCAAGACAATCAGCATCTTCATCTTACACTAAATATCATTATATAGTTATCCACTCAAAATTGATGTTATTCAAATAAATATAATGTAGAATGTATAGGTATATCACGTTGTGTATGCAGGTACTATAACACATTCAAGTTTAAACAGTAGATTTGTGACTGTGTTTCATTAGACCAAGGCTGTTCTGTCAATCTTCCTATAAGCCCCGCCTTTCTCCTCCCACTCATCTATGTCACTGGTCACCACCCCTTTGAGTCTGGCTTTTTGTCTTTCAGTTTGTTCATTCCTAAAAAATTCTTGAGCAATCAGTGCCTACATGGAGACATACCATACACATGTCACATGTAACAATACCAACATTTACAAATACTCAACATACAACACACACAGGGCCCACATTCTCACCAAAAATAAAATGTAAAAGAATAAAAATATATACAGAGCTCTTTCAAAAATTGGGAAAAAATCATCGTCAATGCGCATTATTTATAATCAATAAACCATTAGCTGATTTTAAATGCTTAAAGTAATATTCATTAATTAAACAGTGATCACTTTTTCATTTATTTTACGTTTTATTTTATTCTTCTTGGCCAAACTTCTCTTGTTACTCCTATAATATAATCAGACAGTTAATTGAATTTCCTTATAAATTTCCTTATTTTTTTATTTTATTTTTATCCATCTTGCACTCCTGCGAAAACAAACTTATTAAGAGATTAATAAAATATCATCAAGTAGTTTCATTATGACATAAACATGTACATACACAGTTTCACCTAAATCCATTCACTTGTCATACTCCATGTTTTCCTAATCTATCATATATGTTTCAATTGACTAGGTGTGTTAAAATGGCTGCAGGGGAGTGGAGGTGAGAACTAATTGCATGAGCTAAAATGGCTGCTGGGGGAGGAACTCCCCCCCCCCCCCCCCCCCGTACAGAATAAGCATGTGGCAGAGACTAGCAGCCTCATGGAAAGAGAGAGAGAAAGAGAAAAAAAAAAGCATGGAATGAAGAAAGGTAAAATCTGGGTTTATAACTTTAGGGATTAGTATTAGGGTGTCACTCCATAAGGGATTCTTAGCTCCATAATATTAATAATATTATACATACAGTTAAATTTTCACAGTCCCTCCCCCCTGCTTACTACAAAGGCTCTCTTCATTGAAAATATGATCATTCTCACCATCCTATCACCAGTTTATAAACAAATGTATGTCTGAATATCGGTGTTAAAGGGTACCTCTCATCAAAAAAATGTTTGATATTTTATAGATTAATGTATGCAGAATAACTTTACAATTGCATGTTATTAAAAAATATGCTTCTTTCTATTTAATTTTCCACTTTGAAGAAATGACCACTAGGGGTCTCCCTACCAGTCCTGTCAGCAAACATTTCAGACTCATGCTGGAGTCCTAAACACTATGAGCTGCCAGTCTGCTTTGTTCACAAAGGAGAACACTCAGAGCTGCCAGCCTGCTTTGTTCACAGCCTGTTTGGCTGTGAACAAAGCAGGCTGGCAGCTCTGAGTGTTTAGGACTCCAGCATGAGTCAGAAATGCTTGCTGACAGGACTGATCGGGAAAAATACAATAGAAAGAATCATATTTTTCATTAACATGCTATTGGAAAGTTATTCAACATTCATTAATCTAAAATATATCAAAAGTTTATTTGATGAGAGGTACCCTTTAACTTCAATACCTAAATATTTGCATCATACTTTCAGCCAACACCTTATGCCTTTCTATTCACCTCACATTCTTTTGCCTATCTATATCCATTCAGATGGTTACAATATAACTAGGTCAAATCACAATTGTTCTCAAGAATCACGCTGTTATATATAACTGTATATTACACTGCCATATATATATATATATATATATATATATATATATATATATATATATATATATAAAGCTTTTATCCTATCAACCATCAATATATTTCAAACTTGCAACTGCCTTATATCTATAATTTATCAATTCCATTTTTAACTCACCGCATGCTTTCCATCAAACTGCATTTGCAATTCCCTCAGTGAGCTCAGGTTACTTCTGCACATTCCAAAGCCCTGCAGCTCTCTTCAGCCCCCTCTGTTTCCTCCAGAAAGCCCACAAACCCTAGGGTGCCCCCAGCTGTTGCCAACTAAAACCCTCTCAAAAACCTTCCTGTACTTTTAGGAGATATCTTTAAAAGACTAATACATTAGATCTAGTATTAGAAGGGAAGTTATTTCCCCCTCTTCGTCTGAATTAGCTAATTTAACAATAATCCATGGACACACACACACAATACAAGACACATCTCACATATTCTATCAGTTGCAATGGGACAAGTTCCAGGAATCTGCTATTGCCGGCAAAATCCCTTGTACCCCCAGTCCTAGATAAGCTCTAATTATGACGTTATACCAGGCAACCAGCACCATATGTGTCCTAGATCACTTCTCTATTTATAACTCTGTCCTAAACATTCTGATGATGCCTTAACATCCCAATGCTTATTTATGACAACATATTCCACAACTCAACTCCCCAATGAACAGTCCCAATTCCACTTATTCACTCACACACATTTCATACACACTCGGGCAGTAAGATAGCTACATTATACATGGGTAATTGTCTCTGGACGAGAATGTATCTATCTTTCTCTGTTAGGTCACATGTAAGTCCGCTAGATCAGCATGACAAAACAAAGGGGAGACATGGGTACTTTTGGCTAGGTACAAGTATGTCCTACCGTACGCCTGGAGTTGAATCCCATTTGCGTCCGCCTTTGTTCAATCGTCTGGTCTGGGTATTACAACCTGACCTGCACATGAGGCCTATAATCCAGCCCCACGACATTGGGCGACATCTGTGGTGGATTTAACTCAGCGTTTATGTAACTATCTTACTCCCGGCCAAATCTGTATACAGAATGTATATACCGAAGCATAGAGAAATAAATCAGACAGAGCCATTGTGCTTTAGAGTTTCCTGTGTGCTGTCCACTCAGCATTTATTTCAAATCGTTCAAGCTTATATCAACTTTGTCATTAACATAAGTTCCCACCCCCTGCTAGGGGATTTTCTAGCATATAGGGAGTGAGCAAATAGCATGGGGGATGTGCCTTGTCCTCGTGTTGCTCAACTTCCTGTAACTGTTTCACAAGTCTCTTTTGTTCAGTCTTCACACGATGGCGGGGGCCAAGATACCGGAAGGAGCAGAGGGGGAAAACAGATGGGGAAGGGGGACCTCCTAAATGAACATTTTTTTACATAGATAAATCTATTACACCCCCTTTCACCCCTTATATTAATTCTATGTCTGGAGCCATTGGCGCAGGCGCTGAGGCAGGGAGAACAAATCTCTGGAGTCTCCATCGCAGGACGATATCACCTCATCTCATTATATGCAGATGATACTATTTTATCACTTACTGATCCCTCTGTCTCTGTGCCGGCTGCCATGACCTCCATACTTCACTTTGGTCGGCTTCCCTATTACCACCTTAATGCCACTAAAACTCAGGCCCTTCCTCTAAACCTTCACCCCGCCCTGGTAGATACCCTTAAAAACGTGCATCCCTTTGATTGGCAAACCACTAGTGTTAAATATCTAGGAATCAAACTAACATACCCTCATAACCTACTATACTCCAATAACTATGAACCTTTCCTACAGACCATCAGCGTTGAAGCGGACAGACTAAGCTCTATCGACATATCTTGGACAGGCAGAGTAGCAGCCTTTAAAATGCTTCTTCTACCCGCTTCCTCCATCTCTTTAGAACCCTCCCGATTGCTGTTCCTAAATCCTTCTTTTCTAAGGCCAAAGCCATTTTGTCATCCTTTGTGTGGTCAGGCAACAGGCCCAGATTGACCGCATCCATATTGACTACTAAGTCCAGAGACATGGGAGGACTTGGAGCACCAGATTTGTGGTGTTATTATCTTGCCGCCCTGGTGGAGATGTTGAGAGGCTGACGCAAAGAAGATTTGACCACTGCTTGGGCCCATATAGAAAACTCCTTGATTTCCCCATACTTACTTAAAGACGTTCTTTTTCTGCCATAATGGTCTCCACACACCGCCCCCTTTTCCAACGCTATTGTGGCGGCCTCATATAAGGCATGGGTAACATACCTCTCCCTAGTGGACACCCCCAAAACCACGGACAAAACTCTCATTCCCATATCTCTTATACAAAGCATGAGCCCTGACATATGGCTGGTCCCATGGATTCACAGTGGGCTAACACATCTCCACCAACTTTATTTATCTGAAACCCTACTACCCTTTTCAGAATTGCACTTTAACTTTTCTATTTCTCACTCTGATGTCTACAAATTTCTGCGCTTGCATCATTTCTTACTTCATAGTCCACCATCTTCCATCCAGTTACATAAACCCTCTTAAATTTTTCTCTCTAGCAACCTAAAGGGCCTTCGCCCCTTATATTCTAATGTATCCCATACTTCCCAATTTCGCAAATCGAAAACGAGCTGGGCAAATCTATCTTCGAATCCCAATGGTGAGCGGCTTTCCAGAATATACGTAGAGCCTTTCAATGTGTTTCACATGTTGAGTCTGCTATGAAGACCATATTGAGGTGGTACTACACTCCTGAGCCCCTGTCCCACATCTACTCAGAAATCACTGGACTATGTTGGCGTGATTGTGGACAGAGGGGCACATTGTTACACATTTTGTGGGAATATCCCTCCATTAAAGCCTACTGGCTCGCCTGCAAACAGAGGTTGAATGAGGTTTTAGGGGAGGAGAGGGCCTGGACCCCACAACAGATTCTACTGTTTCTCGATGTATCTGATATACCTAGAGAGACTTAAAGGGGTATTCCAGGCCAAAACTTTTTTTTATATATCAACTGGCTCCGGAAAATTAAACAGATTTGTAAATTATCAATACAGTGGAGAATTAGAAAAACATCGGCACTCACCGGTTCTCTTAAAACAGCTTCTTTATTGGTACTCACAACATGAAATGCAGTCAGGGAGAGGGATCTGTGCGGGGGGTAAATAGTAGGCGTATATCACATCTTCGCTTTGCCTTCCAGATTTGTAAATGACTTCTATTAAAAAGTATTAATTCTTGCAATAGTTATTAGCTTCTGAAGTTGAGTTGTTTTCTGTCTAACTGCTCTCTGATGACTCACGTCCAGGGAGCTGTGCAGTTCCTATGGGGATATTTTCCCATCATGCACAGCTCCCGGGACGTGACATCATCATTGAGCAGTTAGACAGAAAACTTCAGAAGCTAATAACTATTGGAAGGATTACGATTTTTTAATAGAAGTAATTTACAAATCTGTTTAACTTTCCAGAGCCAGTTGATATGTATAAAAAAAAAGGTTTTGCCAGGAATACCCCTTTAATATGTATTATCCTAATTGTGATGAAAGTTTCATTTACCAGCATGTGGAAATCACCCAACACCCCATCTATAGACATGGTCATTAGTAAAGTAAATACCACCTACACATATGAACGCATCATCGCCTATGGTAACGGCTCATATTTCACAAGCGATGGAATAGGTGGTCTTCCACAACACAGGCTACTGGTACTATATAACCTGCTGAGATCACTTACATTCCCTTTGCGGTCCCTTTTCTACGATCCTCCACCCCTCCCCCCTTCTCCTCCCTGCCTATCCTTTCAACACCTTCTCCTGACTCCTTACACCTCTTACCCCTACACCCTCCTACCCCTACCTGTTCCTTTACCCTCCATTACCGCTCCCATAATTTCCTACTGAGATAGATATCAGGATGTAGACTGTTTACATGCCACGCAGAGTAACTAAACTCTTGACACTCAAACCCTGTAGTGGGTCAACGCTCGCTATTACTATATGACTAACCCATTAGAGTTCAAAGACACATTGCCATATATTCTTGCAATTGTACAAGTCAACTTATTCCACCTTTGTTCTTAGGTTCTTTTGATTTTTTTTACTTGTATGTTTACCTGTTTATATACTTGCTTGACTTCTACTTAGTCCCCTGCAAGGGACTTGCATTGTTCTTTTAGATTGTCAAAAAATATTCAATAAAAACTATTGAAACAGAAAATGGCTTCTCCCCTGTGTGAGTTCTTTGATGTTGAATAAGACTTGATTTATCAGTAAAACATTTTCCACATTATGCACATGAAAATGGCTTCTCCCCTGTGTGAGTTCTTTGATGTTTAACAAGCTTTGATTTCCCAGTATAACATTTCCCACATTCTGCACATGAAAATGGCTTCTCCCCTGTGTGAGTTCTTTGATGTTGAATAAGACTTGATTTCTGAGCAAAACATTTCCCACATTCTGCACATGAAAATGGCTTCTCTCCAGTGTGAGTTCTTTGATGTTGAATAAGACTTGATTGATCAATAAAACATTTCCCACATTCTGCACATGAAAATGGCTTCTCTCCAGTGTGAGTTCTTTGATGTTGAATAAGACTTGATTGATTAGTAAAACATTTCCCACATTCTGGACATGAAAATGGCTTCTCTCCTGTGTGAGTTCTTTCATGTACAACAAGACCTGATTTAAAAGGAAAACATTTCCCACATTCTGAACATGAAAATGGCTTCTCCCCTGTGTGAGTTCTTTGATGTTCAACAAGATATGATTTCTGCGTGAAACATTTTCCACACTGTGAACATGCAAATGGCTTCTCCCCTGTGTGTGTTCTCTGATGTTTAACAAGACTTGATTTAGAAGTAAAACATTTCCCACATTCTGAGCATGAATATGGTTTCTTTTCTGTATGAGCTCGTTGGTGTCCAACACCCCTTCTGTGACCTTTATTTTGCTGAACATCCTGTGATGACTGAGAAGACAGGACCTGTATATAAGGATGAGATGACAGATCTTGGCTGTGAAGGGCTGAGGGTGTATCTGGGATAATGGAATGTTCTTCATATGTATCTTGTGTGATATCATCATCTGCTTTATAATCTGAAGATATAAGATTCTCCTCTGATCTCCTGGTACAAGAATCTGCAGAGAATAACACAGATTTTATTATCAGTATTAACCCTTTAACAACCCAGGACATTTTTGTATTTCTAAGCAATAGTACTTTGTAAATCCACCCTTCATTTTTAAATAAGATTTACTGCAAAACTGAAGAAAGATAGTTACTATGATAGCGGAGCAGCCATACAACAGTGGTGTCAAACTGTGGCCCTCCAGATGTTGCAAAACTTCAACTCCCAGCACACCCGTGAGTTGATGTTTTGCAACATCTGGAGGGCCACAGTTTGAAATCACTGCCTTACAAGGAGCAGGGACACCAGTCTTTGACAATCATGTGGACACAGCCTCAGGGAAAATCACTGCTATAGGGCCCGGTCAGGGACCAGATGACCGTGCCCCCCAATCCACTTGACCCCGCAGGTTATAATGGAGCAGTCATCCAAACCGCCCCTTTATAATCCTCATGCCAGCCAGAGAATTCAGGCAAAGGATAGGGGATACATTATAGATCACGGGGGTCCGATGCTTGGGACTCCCAGCGATCTCCTGAACAGGGCCCTGGCAGTCTGCTTGAAGGGGGTGGACCAACCCTGCATGGAGTGTCGGCCGCGGCATCCTGTGGGGATTGGAACGGACGCTTCCAGCAGACTGCCGGGGCCCCGTTCAGGAGATCACGGGGAGTCCCAAGGGTCAGACACCCCCCCCCCCCCGCAATCTATAACCTATCCCCTATCCTGTCTAGGCAGAGAGTATCACATTTTTGTCTTTTGTCTATTAATGTGTATAGAAAGACTTATGTCCTAATAAAGTTAGTGAAATTTTCCTGGAACCAAGTTAAAAGTGGAACCTTTACTTTTAATGATTTTCGCTCACGGCTCGCCAGCCGCACCTATACCTCCATTTGCACCCACACAGGTGACCTGAACTGGGAACATTTCCGTATCAGAGGGAAAGAATAAAAGGGATTTAAAGGGATACTCCACTGCTAGACATCTTATCCCTTATCCAAAGGATGGGGGATAAGATGTCTGACCACAGGGGTCCGGCTGCTGGAGCCCCCGAGGATCTTCTGCAGCACCCCCCGTTCTAAACAAAAGCCAGATTCCAGTGGTTGTGATGTCACGGCCACGCCCCCTCATGATGTTGCACCCCCTCCATTCATGCACGTGGCGTGACAGCACGAGGGGGCGTGGCCACTACTTCACAATCACTGCCTCTGGCTTTAAGCGTTCCGAAAGCTGGAGCACCCCTTTAACTCCTTAAGGACTCAGACATTTGGGCGTTAAGGACTCAGACAATTTTATTTTTACAGCAAGTAGCAGCAGCAGATACAGCGATCGGCACTCCCTTCATGGCTAGCACTGGGTACGAAGCATTGGGTACATTCATTTTATTTGTGATTCCCTTAATTTTATTTTGTCTAGTAATTCCTTCAAGTTTAACGATGACTGGTTCACGCAGACCAGCGGGGTCGCCATGTACTCTAGCCAACTTATATGTGGCAGGATTCGAACAGAAATTTGTGTTCTCAAGTAGGAACAGGTTTATCAGTCATATCGTGCAGTACCACAGATTTGTCAATGACGTTTTCATCATGTGGGCGGGGACGGAGTTTTGTGGACTTCGTCTCCGCTCTAAACGATGAAAACGATATGAACCTGAAGTTCACATGGAAAGTTGGGACGCCAACTTTAGAATTCCTGGACGTGGAAGTCAGTGTTGCAGATGCCAAGGTAGTCTCCAAGGGTTACCGTAAACCTACGGTATGTAACTCCCTCCTGCACTTCGACAGTTACCATCCTGAACACGTTAAGAGGGCTGTCCCGTATGGGCAGTTACTAAGACTCAGAAGGATAAATTCCGAAGAAAAGGGGTTTCGAGGTGCAGGCGGGAGAATTACATGCCAGACTCTTACTACGCGGATATCCTAAAAATATTCTGGATATGGCCTTGAACAAAGCTAGGAGTAAAAACAGGGATACACTGTTGAGAAAAAATAAGAATGAACATAAAGATGGTAATGGCAAAGATAATCGGGATCGATTTTCATTCGGCTTTACATGTAGCCCTCTAGCAGAAAAAAATCAAAAAAAGCCATCCAAAATAATTGGAATTGTTTGCAGAATGACCCGGACCTCCAGAATTTTACAAAAAAAACCTCCTCTCATTACTTTCAAAAAATATAAGAACCTAAGTAATGTTTTAGTAAGTAGCTCCCAAAAAAATCCTAACCCCAGTACTAACTGGCTGACTAAGGGCAATTTCAAATGTGGAGGGTGTAATTTGTGTAGCTTTTACTGTACAGACAAGTACATCAATATAGGAGGTATAGAAGTGACGTGTAAGGATTTTTTCTGTTGCAGAACAAAAAATGCTGTCTATGCCATCCAGTGCCGCTGCAACCGCTTTTACATCGGCTGTACCATAAGGGCAGTCAATGTACGGTTTCGGGAACACGTAAACTCGATCAGGACGGGGAAAGGTTCTCCCTGCCTGATCGAACATGTACGCGAAGTGCACAATAGTGATAGTCACACCTTACGGTTTTTTGTTATAGAGCGTGTTCACCCTAAAGTGGGATTGGATACCAGAAAGACGCTACTGCAGAAAGAAGGACGTTGGATCGTTAGGACGAACGCCCAGGGGGGCCTTGGTCTTAATGACAGACTTGATATGAGCGTGTATTTATGATTGAATAGTAGTATTTTTATAACTTTTTACTCTGCAATTTTGTAAGTTGATATATTGGTTTTATGTCCGCATCCCGTGTGTGTGTGTTTTTAATAAAGTTGTTTGTAAACATGCCCCCCTGCCGTCACGTGACTAAGGCAGGTGTATTTACCTGGAGCAGGTGACGGCAGGGGGTGTGGTCTGAAGAAGCGCCCTTTGTGCGGGCGTGAAAGCTGCTTACCCTGCTATGGGAACCTGGCGTCCAGCTGATGTTTTAACTGCACCTGAATAAAGATGATCCTGGCACCGTAACCGTGAGTGGACTCTCTGAGTGCTCCCCTGTATGTCTTCTTGTGCTGAATTTTAGGTTTTCATTTTTTCCTCCTCACCTTCAAAAAATCATAACTCTTATATTTTCATCCACAGACTAGTATGAGGACTTGTTTTTTACGCGACCAGTTGTCCGTTGTAATGACATCACTCACTTTACCATAAAATGTATGGCGCAACCAAAAAAATACTATTTGTGTGGGGAAATTAAAAAGAAAACCACAATTTTGCTAATTTTGGAAGGTTTCGTTTTCACGCCGTACAATTTACGGTAAAAATGATGTGTTCTTCATTCTTTGGGTCAACACGATTAAAATGATACCCATAATAACATACTTTTCTATTACGGTTGCGCTTGAAAAAAAAAAAAAGCAAACTTTTTAACTGAATTAGTGCGTTTAAAATCCCCCTATTTTGAAGACCTATAACTTTTTCATTTTTCCGTATAAGCGGCGGTATGAGGGCTCATTTTTTGCGCCGTGATTTGTACTTTTTATTGATACCATATTTGCTTATATAAAACTTTTAATACAAAGCAGCTATTTTGGACTTTTTTTTTTACGTTCACGCTGTTCACCGTACAGTATCATTAACATTTTATTTGAATAGTTCAGATATTTACGCACGCGGCGATACCAAATATGTATATAAAATGTATATATATATATATATATATATATATTTAGTTTTTTACACTTTTTGGGGGTGAAATGGGAAAATGGGACAATTTACGTTTTTATTGTGGGAGGGGGTTTTTCACTTTTTTTAAATACTTTTTTTACTTTTATTTTTACACTTTAATAGTACCCAGAGCAGACTATTTATAGCACTCATTTTATTGCTAATACTGTTCAGTGCTATGTATAGGACATAGCACTGATCAGTGTTATCGGTCATCTTCTGCTCTGGTCTGCTCGATTGCAGACCAGAGCAGAAGACCCGTGGAAGGCAGCGGAGGCAGGTAAAGGGACCTCCGTGCGCCGTTCTGGATGATCGGATCACCGCGGCAGCGCTGCGGTCGATCTGATCATCCATTTTAGTGTCCGCAATGCTGCAGATGCCATGATCTGTATTGATCACGGCAACTGAGGGGTTAATGACAAACATCCTAGCGATTGCGGATGTCCACCACTACCGGCGGGTTCCTGGCTGCGATCAGCAGCCGGGACCTGCCGCGCATGTTCCGGGCATCGCTACGATGACCACGGTTATGTATAGGACGTAAATGTACATCCTGGTTCGTTAAGTACCAGCTCACCAGGACGTACATTTACATCCTGCGTCGTTAAGGGATTAACGGAAAATTCTAGTACATGAGTCCTTATCCCCTACTGTGTATAGGGGATAAATGTCTGATCACTGGGGGGGGGGGGGCCGACCACTGAGACCCCCGCGATCTCCTGCCTGGCATCCCATTTGTGTATCTCCGGCTCTCCCATAGAGATTCATGGAGAGACATGTCAGGCACCTCTTGGTGCGGTGGTCGACAGTAATCCCTGCACGGAGCGGAGGTCACCTGTGCCTGGAGAGATCTGGGGTGCTGGGCAGGAGATCACGGGGGGGGGGGGGGGGGGGTCGGACCCCCACGATCAGACACTTATCCCCTATCCTCAGGATGAAAAAGGAAAGATAGCGACTCCACATAGACAGAGCGACAGAGAGCTGGTATCTACTGCTATATGGAGTAATATTAGTCTGTATATAATGTGTTTGATTCATAAACAGTATGGCGGTATTATTCAGTCACTATGTAGTGGTGATGGTATCAAGTCGACTGCTATAGAGGCAATATAGAGGGGAGGGGGATAGTATTTACCCTGAAGTCCCAAAGATTCTAGTTACACCAATACTTCCCGAAAATATTATTGCAGCCGGTGACTGAATAGAATCTGTGACTCTTCTCTGTATTTAGTGGTTACTACTCACCTGGGCGGTAACCTGTAGAAATGTCCTCCTTATACTGCTCATCACTGCTCAAATCTGTCTCTTCGTCTACTTTTACGATTATGTCTGGAGCATTAATATAGATCAGATCTTTCCCTGCAGGAATGTCCTCCTTATACTGCTCATCACCGCTCACATCTGTCTCTTCTTCTTCTTTTATGTCTGTAGCATTTATATAGGTCAGATCTTTCCCTGAAGGAATGTCCTTGTCCTCCTTATACTGCTCATCACCGCTCACATCAGTCTCTTCTTCCTTTATGTCTGTAGCATTAATATAAATCAGATTTTTCCCTGTAGTAATATCCTCCATATTCTGCTCATCAAGAGGACGGGGACACCTCTCTGATGCTGTTCTCTTACTGGATCTGACTGTAGGGAACACATACAGAGACTGAATTCTTTCTTTACATACAAATAATGAGAGGACGTGTGTATATAGTCATGTCTATTACCTGGTGATGTGAGGGGCTGCTGATCCTCCATCATGACCTGATCCTTGTACTGATCCTTGTGTCCTTCTACATACTCCCACTCCTCCATGGAGAAATAGACCGCCACGTCCTGACACCTTATAGGAACCTGACACATAATGATACAGTCATCACCCCGACCCCTCCAGTGGTGTTACTGTATAATGTCCCAGCATTCCCAGCAGTGTCACCTCTCCAGTCATCACCAGACCCCTCCATTACTGTATAATGTCCCAGCAGTGTCACCTCTCCAGTCATCACCAGACCCCTCCATTACTGTATAATGTCCCAGCATTCCCAGCAGTGTCACCTCTCCAGTCATCACCAGACCCCTCCATTACTGTATAATGTCCCAGCAGTGTCACCTCTCCAGTCATCACCAGACCCCTTCATTACTGTATAATGTCCCAGCAGTGTCACCTCTCCAGTCATCATCAGACCCCTCCATTACTGTATAATGTCCCAGCAGTGTCACCTCTCCAGTCATGACCAGACCCCTCCATTACTGTATAATGTCCCAGCAGTGTCACCTCTCCAGTCATGACCAGACCCCTCCATTACTGTATAATGTCCCAGCAGTGTCACCTCTCCAGTCATCACCAGACCCCTCCATTACTGTATAATGTCCCAGCAGTGTCACCTCTCCAGTCATCATCAGACCCCTCCATTACTGTATAATGTCCCAGCAGTGTCACCTCTCCAGTCATCACCAGACCCCTCCATTACTGTATAATATCCCAGCAGTGTCACCTCTCCAGTCATCACCAGACCCCTCCATTACTATATAATGTCCCAGCAGTGTCACCTCTCCAGTCATCACCAGACCCCTCCATTACTGTATAATATCCCAGCAGTGTCACCTCTCCAGTCATCACCAGACCCCTCCATTACTGTATAATGTCCCAGCAGGGTCACCTCTCCAGTCATCACCAGACCCCTCCATTACTGTATAATGTCCCAGCAGTGTCACCTCTCCAGTCATCACCAGACCACTCCATTACTGTATAATGTCCCAGCAGTGTCACCTCTCCAGTCATGACCAGACCCCTCCATTACTGTATAATGTCCCAGCAGTGTCACCTCTCCAGTCATCACCAGACCCCTCCATTACTGTATAATGTCCCAGCAGTGTCACCTCTCCAGTCATCACCAGACCCCTCCATTACTGTATAATGTCCCAGCAGTGTCACCTCTCCAGTCATCACCAGACCCCTCCATTACTGTATAATGTCCCAGCAGTGTCACCTCTCCAGTCATCACCAGACCCCTCCATTACTATATAATGTCCCAGCAGTGTCACCTCTCCAGTCATCACCAGACCCCTCCATTACTGTATAATGTCCCAGCAGGGTCACCTCTCCAGTCATCACCAGACCCCTCCATTACTGTATAATGTCCTAGCAGTGTCACCTCTCCAGTCATCACCAGACCCCTCCATTACTGTATAATGTCCCAGCAGTGTCACCTCTCCAGTCATCACCAGACCCCTCCATTACTGCATAATGTCCCAGCAGTGTCACCTCTCTAGTCATCACCAGACCCCTCCATTACTGTATAATGTCCCAGCAGTGTCACCTCTCCAGTCATCACCAGACCCTTCCATTACTGTATAATGTCCCAGCATTCCCAGCAGTGTCACCTCTCCAGTCATCACCAGACCCCTCCATTACTGTATAATGTCCCAGCAGTGTCACCTCTCCAGTCATCACCAGACCCCTCCATTACTGTATAATGTCCCAGCAGTGTCACCTCTCCAGTCATCACCAGACCCCTCCATTACTGTATAATGTCCCAGCAGTGTCACCTCTCTAGTCATCACCAGACCCCTCCATTACTGTATAATGTCCCAGCAGTGTCACCTCTCCAGTCATCCCCAGACCCCTCCATTACTGTATAATGTCCCAGCAGTGTCACCTCTCCAGTCATCACCAGACCCCTCCATTACTGTATAATGTCCCAGCAGGGTCACCTCTCCAGTCAGCAGCTCCATCATCTTGTTGATGAGTTCTAGGATCTTCTGTTCATCCATTTCCTCATGTATCAGGGAGTGAGGTGGGGGCCCCGGGATTGGGCTCAGGGTTCTTCCCCATCCTTCACACACAGGGGCCCGACAGCGCCCACTAGAGGACTTCTTCACTACTGTGTAATCCTGTGTATGGAGAGACACATTAATATCACTACATACATTCCCAGAATCCCTCTCCTCTCCAGTCATATCCATCTGTTATTACATAGATAAGAATGAGGTCATGTGACATCACTCCCAGAATCCCTCACCTTTCCAGTCATATCCATCTGTTATTACATAGATAAGAATGAGGTCATGTGACATCACTCCCAGAATCCCTCACCTCTCCAGTCATATCCATCTGTTATTACATAGATAAGAATGAGGTCATGTGACATCACTCCCAGAATCCCTCACCTCTCCAGTCATATCCATCTGTTATTACATAGATAAGAATGAGGTCATGTGACATCACTCCCAGAATCCCTCACCTCTCCAGTCATATCCATCTGTTATTCCATAGATAAGAATGAGGTCATGTGACATCACTCCCAGAATCCCTCACCTCTCCAGTCATATCCATCTGTTATTACATTGATAAGAATGAGGTCATGTGACATCACTCCCAGAATCCCTCACCTCTCCAGTCATATCCATCTGTTATTACATAGATAAGAATAAGGTCATGTGACATCACTCCTAGCATCCCTCACCTCTCCAGTAAGCAGGAAGAGTATCTGTAGGGTGAGGTTTATGATCCTGTCGGCCATCTTGTTCCTGTCTCTCTCCATGGTTGATGGGCCATCCAGGAGAATTCTCTTATATAGAAGATATCAGCAGAGGATCCTGGATTGGAGAAACCTGAAGGGAAGAAGAGGAGACGATGATAAACCGCACCAGATTCTATGGAGAAATAAAATCCATTTCCTGGAGATAATCTGGGGAAACATCTGAGGAGACATTATAGGAGTTTTCAGATTTCTCTATAAAACAAAATCCATTGTCCGAGGGCTGTAAAATAAGAGACTAGAGCGCACTCCCCTCTCCCGTCCAGTGGTGGCGCTCTGGTCCTCCAGGTCTTCTGAGGTCGCTCTCCCTGCTCTGCTGAAGACGTTGTGAATCCATTTCTCCTAATCTCTGAGGCTGCGGTGTATTCAGAACGTCTTCATCAGAGCAGGGAGAAGAATAGAGGGATTCAATATGACATTGTCCAATGAAGAATACTGAAATGTGTCCACTAGGGGGCACAATATACATCACAATTACATCAGGATTTTATGTGAATTGTGATATGTCCCCCCGGAAGAACCTGCTATTACCTGCAGACATCCCCTGGGGGGCAGTATAGGCAGGAAATCAGGAAACAACCGCTGGTCGGCACGGCGCTCCCTAGAAAAACAACCGCACAGCGCCATGTCTAAGCCACGCCCACCTACATTATTTTATTACAGAAATGGGATATAAACTTATTAGGGGAGGGGCTTCTATTACAAACCCTGAATAACGCTCTGCCATAGTGATCAGTGTTATCGGTGCTCGGCTTATACAGGCTGTGGAGGGGTCTGTATACTTAGAGCCCCGATCTGAGCACAGAGCACGGTAAGGGGCCCTCCGGCCGTCATCTCAGCTGATCTAGACTCCGCCCCCCAACAACTGCATTTTACTAATATTAGATCCTGCAATCGACTTTGATCATGGAATCTAAAGGGTTAATGGTGATGAGCGTCATTAGTGGTGAGTCCTGGCTGCTTATAGCTCCTGAGCTCACCTCAAAGTCCCATATGGGGCACAGAATGTAAATATACATCGTCTCCTTAAGGGTTAATAATAAACATCCCCAATAATCCAGATCTGATGGCGACTGCTAGATATGAGCGAACTTACAGTAAATTTGATTCATCACGAACTTCTCGGCTCGGCAGTTGATGACTTTTCCTGCATAAATTAGTTCAGCCTTCAGGTGCTCTGGGGGCTGGAAAAGGTGGATACAGTCCTAGGAAAGAGTCTCCTAGGACTGTATCCACCTTTTACAGTCCACGGGAGCACCGGAAAGCTGAACTAATTTATGCAGGAAAAGTCATCAACTGCCGAGCCGAGAAGTTCGTGATGAATCGAATTTACTGTAAGTTCGCTCATCTCTAGTGACCGCACACACATACCTGTATCTGTAGAGGAGCCGTGTGCTTACTGGACCTGCGATGATGTCACCGTCATGTGATCAGTCACATGAAGGAGGAGGAGTCACATGATCAGGGGCTGCTGCTCTGAGAGATCTCCACACACAACACAACAGCAGTGACTGCCCCACCAGGACCTGCTCTGTATCTGCTACATGCTGGAGGTGTAGGACCTGTGATGATGTCACAATCATGTGACCAGTACATTTGGGGGGGGGGGGCAAAGTTTCTCAGTATAGATGTCACTGCGGGTAAAGGACCTGTGGGGCGGATCATGTGACAGGAGTGGGCGGAAATCAATAGTGCAGGATAGAAGAGATTGTGAATGAAGGACCTGTGATAATGGTCATGTGACAGCAGAGTCCTGCATACACTGAGCAGATGAGCCTAGAGCAGCAGCCCCTGATCATGTGACTCCTCCTCCTCCATGTGACTAATCACATGACGGTGACATCATCGCAGGTCCTGTAAGCACACGGCTCCTGTACAGCTCTGCATGTGGAGGTATGTGTGTAGTCACATGTGGAGGCTGTCAGATGGTTTTTGTACTATTAACCCCTTCAGGAGCCAACAGTTTTGAGTTTTAACCCTTAAGGGACACAGCTATTTCTCTTTTTAATGTTTGCCTTCTTATAGCCATAATGATTGCAATTTCGTCTTAACAAACCCATATGAGTCTTGTTGTTGTTGTTTTTGCACCACAGATTTTTACTTTGTAATTTTACCTCAAAATCTACAACAAGGGCCAAAAAAAAAAATTATTTGTGGGGTGAAAAAAATAGAAGCAATTTTTTAAATCTGGTGTCTTCTGTTTGGACGCAGTGCACATTACGGTAATAATTCTCTTTATTCTGTAGGTCCAAACGATTACAATGATAAATGATTTATATAGGTTTTATTTTAACACTTTTAAAATATAAAAAAATTCAACAAAAATGAGTCTGTATCAGATCGTCCTACCTTGTCCCCTATAACTCTCTTATTATTCCGTATACGGGATGTATGAAAGTAATTTTTTGCGCTGTGATCAGCGGTCATTTTTATCGGAACCACTTTAGTTTTGATGAGACTTTTTGATCGCTTTTTAAGACTTTTTTTCTGGACCATGAAGTTGTATTTTTTTACGTTTACGCCATTGACCGTGCGGTTACACATATGTTTAGATTTATTTTTGTTTAGATTTTTTTATTTAAAAATAATTGGTAAATGGGGAAGATTCAATCGTTTATTAGGGGAGGGGCTTATTCACAGTAAGTTAATGTTCTTTTTACCTTATTCCCAGTTTTTTAGTCCCTGTAGTAGACTATTACATGGAATCTATAGATTACATACACTGATCAATGCTGTGATGCTGAGGCTGCCTGCAGGATTGGAGCGTCGTTCAGACAGCGTGGAGCAAGGTTAGGGACCTCCACACGTTCTCTCAGCTGACCGGGACCCCGCTATTTCACTGTGGGTGTCCTTATCAGCTACACTGGGCTACCGGAAATAGATTTTTGGCATTGGTGATGTCCGGCATTAGCAATGAGTCCCAGATGCTGATAGCAGGTAGGACCTAGGGGCTATTGGCAGCGGCCTCCCTCCCCTCCAAATCTTATCACTTTAATGACAGGAGTCCCTGCACTGAAATGGGTTTCCTGCACAAGAGCAGAAGATATGCCAGATTTGATGTGTCTCCTGCTCCGGAGCTGGGCCCATGGCTATACATTATATACCTTCTGCCCAGTCAGCCATGAAGGAGTTAAATGGTGGTGATGCATTGCCACTTACCTTTTTTGGGGCCACACACTATACAGATAGCTGCTTATTGTCCCTTCTAGTCGCTGGGATAAGAGCAACCAGTCTAGCTAGGGTTAAGTGGCGCACAGCACTGCCAATTCTATCCTTAGGGGCCAGACAGTAAGCAGCCATCTATATAGTCCCGGGGGAGGAGAGCAGTGATACTATGAAATAGGGCTGCACGATATATATTGGAAACGCAATTGAGTCGCGCTTTTTACGATATAGCGATACGGCCCTACAGGAAAACTTGCGGTTATCTGCTCGGGCCGGCTCCTGTGTGCTGCTGCAGGTTGGGGGTGGCCAGAGCAGGTAAAAACAAATTTAAATACTGAAAGTCAGTGTTTCCCAACCAGGGTGCCTCCAGTTGTTGCAAAACTACAACTCTCAGCATGCCCGGACCGGCAAAGACTGTCTGGGCATGCTGGTAGTTGTCATTTCACAACAAATGGAGGCACCCTGGTTGGGAAAAACTGAGCTAAGTAAAAGGGCGCAGGGAGAAAAATAAAAAAAACTTCTGCTCACCTCCTCCCGGTCCCTGCAGATGCCGTACCCCCTCCATGCGGTCCGATGCCTCCTCTCTTCACCATTCAACTAGTAGGACCTTTCCCTTTTCAGACAATCACTGGCCGCAGTGGTGTCACGTGTCAAGCCAGTGATTGGTTGATGGGGAAAGGTCTTTTTCGTCAAGAAACACACTAGGTTTCCTGGATCCGGTGGGAGATTTGCAAACCGCCCGGGAAACCCAGTGTATTGCTGCAGTACAAAATGTGACAGGGATGGGGGGAGATGTGACATGGGGGGAGAATGTGACCGGGGGGGGGGGGGGAAATGTGACAGGGGGGAGAATGTGACGGGGGGGGGGGGAATGTGACGGGGGGGGGGGAATGTGACAGGGGGGAGAATGTGACATGGGGGAGAATGTGACGGGGGAGAATGTGACAGGGGGGGAGAATGTGACATGCGGGGAGAATGTGACATGGGGGGGAGAATGTGACATGGGGGGAGAATGTGACATGGGGGAGAATGTGACATGGGGGAGAATGTGACAGGGGGGGAGAATGTGACATGGGGGGGAGAATGTGACATGGGGGGAGAATGTGACGGGGGAGAATGTGACAGGGGGGGAGAATGTGACATGGGGAGAATGTGACATGGGGGAGAATGTGACATGTGGGGAGAATGTAACAGGGGGGGAGAATGTGACGGGGGAGAATGTGACAGGGGGGGAGAATGTGACATGGGGGAGAATGTGACATGGGGGAGAATGTGACGGGGGGGGGGAGAATGTGACATGGGGGGAGAATGTGACATGGGGGGGAGAATGTGACATGGGGGGAGAATGTGACATGGGGGGAGAATGTGACATGGGGGGGGAGAATGTGACATGGGGGGAGAATGTGACAGGGGGGGAGAATGTGACATGGGGGAGAATGTGACATGGGGGAGAATGTGACATGTGGGGAGAATGTGACAGGGGGGAGAATGTGACGGGGGAGAATGTGACAGGGGGGGAGAATGTGACATGGGGGGAGAATGTGACGGGGGGAGAATGTGACATGGGGGGAGAATGTGACAGGGGGGAAGAATGTGACATGGGGGGGAGAATGTGACATGGGGGGGAGAATGTGACAGGGGGGGAGAATGTGACAGGGGGGGAGAATGTGACGGGGGGAGAATGTGACAGGGGGGAGAATGTGACAGGGGGGGGGAGAATGTGACAGGGGGGGAGAATGTGACGGGAGAAAATGTGACAGGGGGGAGAATGTGACATGGGGGAGAATGTGACAGGGGGGAGAATGTGACATGGGGGGAGAATGTGACAGGGGGGAGAATGTGACATGGGAGGGAGAATGTGACAGGGGGGAGAATGTGACATGGGGGGGAGAATGTGACAGGGGGGGAGAATGTGACAGGGGGGGAAAATGTGACAGGGGGGAGAATGTGACATGGGGGGAGAATGTGACATGGGGGGAGAATGTGACAGGGGGGAGAATGTGACATGGGGGGAGAATGTGACAGGGGGGAGAATGTGACATGGGGGGGAGAATGTGACAGGGGGGAGAATGTGACATGGGGGGGAGAATGTGACATGGGGGAGAATGTGACATGGGGGAGAATGTGACATGTGGGGAGAATGTGACATGGGGGGAGAATGTGACGGGGGAGAATGTGACAGGGGGGGAGAATGTGACATGGGGGGAGAATGTGACGGGGGGAGAATGTGACGGGGGGAGAATGTGACATGGGGGGAGAATGTGACGGCGGGAGAATGTGACATGGGGGAGAATGTGACATGGGGGGAGAATGTGACATGGGGGGAGAATGTGACATGGGGGAGAATGTGAGATGGGGGGAGAATGTGAGATGGGGGGAGAATGTGACATGGGGGGAGAATGTGACATGGGGGGAGAATGTGACATGGGGGGAGAATGTGACAGGGGGGGAGAATGTGACATGGGGGGAGAATGTGACAGGGGGGGAGAATGTGACGGCGGGAGAATGTGACAGGGGGGAGAGTGTGACGGGGGAGAATGTGACGGGGAGGGGGGGATTGTGATATGGGGGGAGAATGTGATGGGAGAAGATGTGACCATGAGGGGAGAAGGTGAAGGGGGGAGATGTGAAATGGGCAGTGGGCATAAAATGGGTGGATAGTTGTAAAATGGAGGAGATTGGACATGAAAAGGCGGGATTTCACCATTTATTTATTATATCGCATTTCAAAATCGCAATATTTAGGCCCAAAATCGCAATTGCACATTTTCCCTATATCATGCAGCCCTACTATGAAATATCACTTAACTCCTTACACTCCATGGGACGGGCGCTTTGGGTATAATGACCTGAACTGACAGCTGGATCATCAGACATGCGGTCAATTCGGGACATGTGACCATTATATAGAGGATCTGCCCCGACAAGTATTCACCTCATCATCCGAGAGCAAGAAGATAAATCATGTGCAGGAATATCCCCTCAAATGTCTCCATATAACATCCTGGAATTGTATAGAATTAAATGTTTATTCACAATACAGGTTCCTATAAGGTGTCAGGACGTGGCGGTCTATTTCTCCATGGAGGAGTGGGAGTATGTAGAAGGACACAAGGATCAGTACAAGGATCAGGTGATGATGGAGGATCAGCAGCTCCTCACATCACCAGGTAATAGACATGACTATATACACACGTCCTCTCATTATTTGTATGTAAAGAATGAATTCAGTCTCTGTATGTGTTCCCTACAGTCAGATCCAGTAAGAAAACAGCACCAGAGAGGTGTCCCCGTCCTCTTGATGAACAGAATATGGAGGATATTACTACAGGGAAAGATCTGATCTATATTAATCCTACAGACATAAAGGAAGAAGAAGAGACAGATGTGAGCAGTGATGAGCAGTATAAGGAGGACATTTCTACAGAGAATGATCTCATCTATATTAATGCTACAGACATAAAGGAAGAAGAAGAGACAGATGTGAGCGGTGATCATCAGTATAAGAAGGACATTTCTACAGAGAAAGATCTGATCTATATTAATGCTACAGACATAAAGGAAGAAGAAGAGACAGATGTGAGCAGTGATGAGCAGCATAAGGAGGATATTACTGCAGGGAAATATCTGATCGATATTTATACTACAGGCATAAAGGAAGAAGAGACAGATGTGAGCCGTGATGAGCAGTATAAGGAGGACATTCCTACAGAGAAAGATCTTATCTATATTAATGCTACAGGCATAAAGGAAGAAGAGACCGATGTGAGCGGTGATGAGCAGTATAAGGAGGACATTTCTATAGGGAAAGATCTGATCAGTATTAATGCTACAGATTTAAAGGAAGAAGAGACAGATGTGAACAGTAATAAGCAGTATAAGGAGGATATTACAGCAGGGAAAGATCTGATCGATATTTATACTACAGGCATAAAGAAAGAACAAGAGACAGACATGAGCGGTGATGAGCAGTATAAGAAGGACATTCCTACAGGGAAAGATCTGATCTATATTAATGCTACAGACATAAAGGAAGAACAAGAGACAGATGTAAACAGTGATAAGCAGTATAAGGAGGACATTCCTATAGGGAAAGATCTGAGCTATATTACTGCTAGGGACATAAAGGAAGAAAAAGAGACAGATGTAAACAGTGATAAGCAGTATAAGGAGGACATTCCTATAGGGAAAGATCTGAGCTATATTACTGCTAGGGACATAAAGGAAGAACAAGATGCTGATGTAAGCAGTGATGCGCAGTATAAGGAGTGCATTTCTACAGGGAGAGATCTGATCTATATTAATGCTACAGACATAAAGAAAGAAAAAGAAGAGACAGATGTGAGCAGTG
This sequence comes from Hyla sarda, assembly GCF_029499605.1. Lineage (NCBI taxonomy): Eukaryota > Metazoa > Chordata > Amphibia > Anura > Hylidae > Hyla > Hyla sarda. Next base: position 31 of record NW_026607578.1, on the reverse strand, counting down.
ATAAGCAGTATAAGGAGGACATTCCTACAGG